>NC_056733.1:311091853-311241853 GCF_019279795.1 Protopterus annectens | reverse complement strand
AAGTCTTAACTACTAAAGCATTAGAGCTGAGGAAAGGGCATGTACCCCCCACCCCACTTTAACAAGCTTGCCAATTGTGCTATGATGGCCAAGGCTGCCAATCATCTGTAAATGTATAGTCTATAAAATTGTTTTGGGTGTCTGTACGCAACACAGGGGTCAAAGGTGCCACCCAGCATACTTTGACTTGTGTAGTACTTAAATTTATTATCCATAACTATTATTTTGCTTTTTCCTAGAAGGCAGTATTTGTGCTCGTCACTAGCACTGCATTTGAAGAAGTTGTGGAGGTACACAATTTTCTTGTGAAATACTCTTGGAAACAGTCAGCCTCATCCTCTTCAGTGCCCATTTTACACATACTGAAGCTGGAGACATTTCCACTGTGACTGCCATGCAGGCATCCATTTTTTTAAGAATGGTATTAGCATGTGTTAATATGACAGTCACCTGTTCAGCCACTAAAGACCCAAATTGTTTTTGAATGCAGGCATAAACCACATAAAATGGACATTTGATTACTCTGGGAAAAGTGGTCATTATCAAAAACTTTTTTGAAGTTATGAATCTTGATATTGCACAATTGTTGGGGGGGGGACTTGCAATTAAAGTGCAAGAATTTCACATGAGAATGCATGAGAGGGCACTGTAAGTTTGTTAACTGCTAGACAAAGGACTACTGCTCCAAAGAAAATAGATGACTGACAAAATGCTGTCTGCATTACCAATGAACCTTGCTGGTTAGTGAAAACACAACACGGATTTCAGCTAGAAAGAAATATACACTAACAATATGTATTAAAATGCTTAATAAATGAAAAAAATGCTACAGATGCTAAAGTCACTGTTTAGTCCAGTCCTTCCCTTATGTCAGCACTGACAATTTCCCCAAATACACACAGACAGCACTGACATTGCTGGTGCCCAATTCTCTGCACTGATATAGCCACGGAACTGAGAAACATGATACTGATCTGCACTGCAAACTATCCAGTGAACAACACATCTGTATTCTCAAGCAAGCTGACCAGCCAAAGAACTTTTTCCCCACTGGATGACTCTGATTCAATGATCAAAAACTACTAGACTCAATGGGTGCAGCACACTTTCCAAACATGACCTACAGCAGAACATTCTTTCACCCTACCTAAATTCAAGGGAATTCCCCTAGGAGTTCTTACTTCTTGCTGCCAACCTCCCTCTAACTCATATTTCTATTTTCCTACAACAGACTCAAGCTCTCAGTAACTGGCTAAGCAATATCTCACTTGATTTCAAGTATGTATATAATGTAAATAGCAAATTACTTCTATTGACTGCACGTCAAGTATATACCTTACTTGTTTTGAATAAGTGCATGCAAACTGTCTCCCCTCAACTAGTATAAGAACACAAGAACCTTACATCTTTTATTATGAAGACAGTTGATCATGCTTGCTCTGAATGCCAACACCTGTAAACTGTGTTGTTGTCTAATATCTGTTAACTGTGTTGTAAACTGTACTTTTTATGCATTTGCATTTCCTTACTGTATGGATATTGTATATGTATTATACCTTTAAAATTATGTAACCCCTACTGTATTGCTTATGGAGCTTTTCTCCCCGGGCCTCCACTGAAAACTGGCACTTTCAGGTCCAGTGGACTTTCCAGTAATCAAACTGAAAATAAATAAAATAAATAAACATCAGAAAAGCAAGCAAAGCAGGAAATGTGTTTTCCTGCACATGGTGTCACAGAAAGCCAAAGGGAGAAGGAAAAGATGCTATAGAAGCCAAGTTAAAAAAAGTACTAGTGAGAAAGGTGTACTATGCCAAAACAGCTCTAACCCGAAACAGAAGCTCTGACATGCAGTAAAGAGTCCAAACTGCTTAGTCCTCATTTGCAGGGCAGATTAAGGCTTGATCAGAGATGTTAGAGTAAAGAAACATGTTTATCCTGGCACCCCCTCATTTGTTACTAGACATGGCCCAATAATTAGTACCATTACTGCTTCTTTCAATTAAAAAGGATTAATGCCTATCTGTAACTGAGAACAACTTCTGAACACCGTTGACTTAGTATCTACGTTAAACCCTCTTTTTGTCTACAACTTGGAACACACCCTGACTTTTAAACTGCAGTGCAACTACCGATACTGTTCTCTTGGAAAAGTCCAATGTTCATGATTGTGGTTGAATGACCATATAAATCACAGGATGGAAATTATACAGAGAATGAAAAGGTGTACAAAGGACAAATGTTCAAAAGGCCTGTTCTGTGAGGCAGTGCTAAGAGCAAGGTACCCAGAAGTAGCATGGAACCTGAAGCACTACAGGCCATGGTGGAAAACTGCTGTAAAGGCAGATAAGCAGCTGCATGTGAAAAGTGACAACATACTGACTGTAGGTTTATGAAGAAATTAGTGAATACAGAAAATAGTCTCTGTCTCTCTCTTAACATTGTTGTCTAACTACTCTATCTTAAAGACACTTGAATTTAACATTTTTCTATTGTCCAGAGTGTTAAGCAACTACATTGCTAGCCAACAGTGCTGGTAAGTTGGATAAAGTGAGTAAAACTGCAAGTAATGCACTGGTGTAAACAATGCAGAAGCATAAGCAACTTAACTGCTATGAACAGCACTGACAAGATGGGAAAAGTGAGCAAAAAAACAAGTAATGTGCATGTGATGCAGAAAAGAGTATATTGTTTTACTAAAGTAGTGGAAAGGGACCTAAATCAGTCATATCGAGTACACTAATAGGTAGTACAAATGTGTTCCACAAGCTTGAAATAGAAGCTTGAATAAAACTTTTTTTTTTTCTAATTTCCCAAGGGAAATGCACAGCACACTAATGCTTTCCATGAGTATTTTCCCCTTGTAAATACCTTTTCCTGTCTTGGTGACAAGAGAACCTGTGTATCTTCTTAAAATTTATTTTCACAAATAGTGAAAATGAAAACGAGCACATATTCCGCACTGTTACAATACAGTAACATGACGTCCACACTAGTTTAAACCTGGTGCATATACTAAGCTTCTTTCTTAGACTTTGGACAGTATTTAGTGAATGCTGGATGATAAGAAATGCCATTCGGTCCTGTGAACAAAAATAAACAATGAAATGTACAGAAAGAATTTGCAGAATTGTGCATTTTCTTGAGGTTTGAACAATGTTATTTTCTTACCATTTAAACACTTTGTGATGTGTCTGAGGTAGATATTCAGTATAATTTTTTGTGGGTAAAGACATATATGGTTCACAATGGTATATTAGATTAATAACAACACTTCTGTTGTTACTGACTCACATGAAGATTCTATTTTTATTTGCAATTTTGCATGATATTTATGTGCAACCATTATTAATGTAGATGATTATTATTACTAGGTCTCTAATTATAACCAGCTTTGTATGTTTTTTCAACATGGATGCCAATAAATTCACTCTCAAGGTAAATGTTGAGAGCACATAGTAAGAGTTATGACTAGTAAAACATGATAATTTTTTCTAGCACATAGACCGTTATCTGCTTCACATACTACCAGTTATAGAAAAAAATCTAGGAAAGCAAAGAGTTTTACCAGCCTTCAAAGGCTTTGAAAGCGAAAAAGCAGTTAGCTTTGATAGCAGGCAGAAATGAAGTGTCATTCTAAAGAAAAAGCTGCTTTAAAAGCTGTTAGACACTTCATTCTACCTCCCATTTTGTTTCCAAGCATGGAAGATTGAAATATGTAATAATTTCAAAAGCTGATTTATCTTCTGTTGCTATTCTTTGTAGGACAGCTGTCTCTGCTGTTAATCTGTAGCACAAGACTTGATTTTAATAACACTTAGGGTTCTGTAACAAAAGATGGCTAATTATCTTTCTGATATCAGAAAGGTGATTAACAAACTACCTCTCCCACTCTTTAACATCTTCCATCACCCATGCTTAATTGGTCTGGACTTAGCAATCCTGACCACATTTTCAGTAATAGAGTATAGGACAGCAGAGAGTCCTACAGAGCTTTATCTGGTAGATATAACACCAATTTCCTAATTTCAAAGCTCCACATCACATGCGTCTGAGACAGTGATGAAAAAACTTCAGCAAATGTTATCATTCCTTTTCTGTATAAGCCTTTACCATCTAAGAGAAAAGTGTGATTCCTTGCATATTTTATTTAGATTTTTTTTTTCTTTTCAAACCATTATTACTACACATACTGAAAGGGAAGCAGAACAAATATCGGCATGGGCAGTAAAGCCAAAGAGATTCCGGCTTCTCTTAAGAATCCTTATGCATAGGTAATCAGAGATGTGTTTTAAAAGAAATACAGTATTAACACACTGTAACACATCGAACAATGGTCAATAACAAAAATACTTCCAAAATCAAGTACTATCATTTATAAGCTATGATACTATATACCATCCCTAACCTTGCTAGGATACCTCCTGAAGTATCTTATCCATGGAACCTCCTCCAACAGGAATCATCATCGTTGATTTGGCAGTCAGCATTCCTGTCTAACCAGGGCTAAAACTCCAAGCTGAATTCACCATAACTATTAGTCCATAACTCCAAACTTACCATGCACTGCACCCATTTATCTGATACCCCTCTAGCCATTGCTCTGGCACACGATAAATCAGTGTTTTCTGACAAGCACTAATCTTCCACTGCTGAATGGTAAGGGTGATATAAACATTTCCATTTACATGTTTTGCATTTTTGCCAAGTCACACCTAAGAACCTACATTGTGCATTCTCCCTTCTGTGAATACTCTGAGGGATGTCTAGCAGAATATACCGCTGTACTCCTCATGACTTGTACCAGTGACCACAGATAGTCTTTGTGCATTGCAGAATTCCTAGATAGTAAATTTTAAGAGACTCTCTTGATCAGGAGCCATGTTCACTGGCCCCAATAAGCTACTGCCTACAATGCCCACCCTCTTTCCAAACTACTTTATCAAAGAGAGGATTACAGACCCATGGTAATGATTACCAGCATGGGTGTTGGCAAGAAAACCACAGAGGCATTCAGGGGAAGATGGGACAGGTGGAACAAAGGATAACAGCAATGGTAGGGAGAGAAGGTAAAATGGCTTCCTGCCAGCAAACAAATGTACTATAACAAACTTCTGGGAAACTGATGGGAAGTTACCAGGTAACCTATGTGAAGACAAAAGTAATTATGCAGGAGTTTCAACAAAGACGTATCATTTCATACAAACAGTCTGTCACAGAACGCCTTCAGGGCATGCTCTGTGTCCTCTTCGCCCCAGCTCTACCTTAGCTTCTGTTTTCTCCATTCCTTTTCCACTGGACTGACCCAAATTGGCACCCAAATGATACATTCATTTCTTTATGGATTAATGGGAGTTGTGACAGTGGGTAAGAACATTTGTCACCAACTTGCATGCTATATGTCAGGGACCACACAAGACATAGCAAAAGTATTTGTGACCTATTTGTTCCCTGTCCTAAGGCATTCATCAGTACGCTCTAACCAGGATTGGAGCTGGGACAATCTGGTTCCAGGCAGAGAACTTTCGGACTCATTTGTTTCCTTGTACAGGCTTACTGCCTGTTGAGAAATGACAGTTGGTTGGCAGGTAGTGGGATAGTCAGTTATTCTGGCAGGAAGATATTTTCACTTAATTACTTCGGTTAGCAAATTCACTACATTTGCAGAGACTGAAAGAGATATGCTTACTCTGACTCACTCCTCTTTACCAGCACAAGCTTGCCTGGCTACTTTCACCAGTGATAATCCATCCGCCATTAGGTGTAGCCAATGTGGTAAGCCCTAGTTGGCTGTTGCTTCCTTTCCTCAGGGTAAGCGAGCTGTCATCAACCCATCTTTCCTTCTGCAGCCTACTCCACAGCCCATGTTGCTAACTGAACATGGGCTGGCTGGGTTGCAGACAAGGCTTCATCTCTATACATTATGGGACTAGGCTTAACTGCACAACCTTTTGACAGAAGTCTACATTTTGCTCTCTCTGTAACACAGGCTATCACCCATTCCCTAGCATCTTCAACTCCAAAAAGAGCAGATAAATGCATGCTGGCCAAAAAAAACCCAAACCCAAGCATCCTTCTAAGATGACAGATCAAGCTTCTTCAGATACACAGAAAAAAACTGTCAATTTTTTCCATCTTTATAATTATCTACCCTGTGGTCTTGTTCTAACACTGGTTATAGCATGATAAGGCTACATTTATGTCATTGCTAAGGTGCTATATTTCTGACTGGCTGATGGGATGTTCATTTAAAACTCAGAGCAAATCCAGAATCAGTCACCACAGGATCACAAGAATCTCTTCTGATATTTACATGCCTAAACGCTACTGAAGCAGCAGCAATTATGGATACTGCTGCCAGAAGCAATGATTATCTACCCAGGAGACCACAATCCAGCAAAATGCTTCCTTAAGTGTATGAACCAAAGGCACTTCAAACATATCCAAGTGAACAGGAAGGAAATTAATCTTCCTTTAAAGCAAAGGACTGAATCTCCTGCAACTCCAAAATAAAAATCTTGAGGTTCAAATAACAGCTCTTTTGATACAGAGGAATAAAAATCCTTACTATGACACAAGTGACTCTAATCTGATTATTGGCTCAGGCACCTACTGGAGCTGGCATGGGAGAGGACAGGATAGTGTCTGTATGCCTCTCTTCAAGGAGGAGGGATGGACAATACTAGAAAGACAAGCAACTGATGTGCTGCCTGTTGCGATAGTGGAAAGCACAACAGATGGAAAATACTAGCTATGTATATAAGAAGGATTCGGAAGGGGTGGTGTCCTTGAGGAGGCAGGGCAGTCCCCTTGTAGTGTCCCACTGCACAACCATATGCAGTCTGCAGGAAGCAAGTCATTATCTCCAGGGCATTAGGGCTTAAGGAAAAAACATGATCTACATGTGTCCCTTTGCTACAGAGGCTGTAATTTCAGGGGGGAACACATGGGTCAATTGAGCATCTGGTTGCTAGGCTTGATTGTTAGAGGGGACAAGAGGAAAAAAAAAAAACTACAAATTACTTGAGATTTGAATAGTGTGAAATGATAGATGAAGAGATGTTGAATACTGCACTGTATTTGAGAGTACCCATTTGTAATGGGAGTAACCAATCCTTTTTATTTGACTGCTGGCTTTACTTCAGTGGTTCCAATTTTTTTTCTACCAAGACAACTTTACAAAAACTGGTGTTTGGCTTTTGTACTCTTATAACACCTGCTCATAACTGACCTATTGAATGCTACTATCATGGAAAGTTAAACAGAAAAAATAACATTCTGATTACATGGCAGGCTATCAATAAAACTTGGTACATATGACAGATGTACTAGTTAACATCGCAAACTACTAGACACAGCTCACTGTATACACTTATGAGCATCTTAATGCAATTTTATATTACTTGGTCCATCTTATAAAGCCAACATATTTCCTCTTATATTCCTTTACACCACCCAACGCAGGCCGGAAGATTTGCCGGAGACAGTGATAGATTTTACAAGATTTTTAAAGGACATAATTCATTTCAGCCAGTGTATGGAGATGGCCAGGTCCCCAGAAGCCATGGGATTTTAGACTCTCTGTGATGCACTTCAGAACTTTTTCCAACCTCCTGAACCACATATGTGATTGTACTAGTCATCAGAGGAGTTCTAAAGAACATTTAAATTCTCAAATGCATGGATATATTTTGGTGTATTTTTGCCCCAGTAATCATGGTGTGCTTTGCTAACATTCAGCTAGAGACAAAATCTACTGAGGAGCATTACCCTACAGTTTTCTAGATGCGTAGTTTATTCTGCAACCAACTTAACAAATGCAATACCAGCTTATTCAAAAAAAAAAAAAAAAGGCGGCAAGCACCACTGGTGTACAACACCAGCTTGAATAATAGCTGAGCTATTCAGTACCAAAGATTATTAATTTATTTAACATTTGTTTACCGGGAAAGTCCAACTAGAACAGAGCCTATTTTCAGTGGAGGCCTAGGGAGAAATGCTCCAGATGCATGCATTTGGAATATGGGAGGAAACTGGAGTACCACCCAGAGGAAACCCATGCAAATGCAGGGAGGACAAGCAGACTCAGCAAAGAAGGCACCCCAGCCAAGAATCAAACTGGAGATCCTCTTGCTGTGAGGTGATAACGTTGTTGCACCACTACACCACCCAATGTTTAATGCTACTACATCCAAAGCAGCTAAATAACAACTCGGCTAAAATAGTTTAAACACACCAATACGGCTGAAACTTTTTGTTATTCCATCTGAGTAGTGTTGAACATGCATGAAGAATCTTAGCTTCTGTGCATGTTTCAATTACAAGTCAGAATTATTCAAATGTTGAAAGTACTGCTCCTTCTCCAACAAAGAGATGATGTAACTGTAACAAGCTGTGACATAAGATGTTACTTTAAGAATGGCTACAGGAAAAGGACATCCTGAGTCCTTGACTGGAAAAAAATTAAACATGGCCAAGAAAGAACATGACAGACAATGCACAAAAAACCTATATGGATATTTCCTCACAGTAATGGGATAAAAACAGAATAAATGCCCTAGAAGCAAAACCCTTCTGCAACTGCATATATCACATGCTGCTAATAAGACTTTAGGACATCAAAATAAATAGTCAAAAATGTTGACCCCAGTTGGATGCACTATAAACAGAAAAATAAACCATCAAATTACATTGCACATAATTAAATTGTATATGTAATCTCTTATAGGAACAAAAAAAAAAAAACGGTAACCGGAACGACAACTGAAGCAAAATATAAAAGCACAATAACGGACATGGAACAAATGAGCAATAAAATGAGAATTTAATACAATCCACAAAAATGGATACGAATCAAACAACTGTAAAATTAGCATTTTTGTTCGATTAATATCAAACTTCTTCAGATTCAAATTAAAAACAGTCATATTAAGTCAATTTATAGCAAAAAAACATGTGTAACCCTGGAACCAATAAGAAACACTAACTGGTACAACTGAAACTATGTAACACAGTATGCACAAACAGCACCAGACATTTAAAGAGATAGCAGCTCACTGAAGTCATACAAAAACATGTACAGAAATAAATATAAAATAAAAAATAAAAATAAAGCAATATATAAGATTATGTATATATAAATAATGAAAAGCACCAATTTCACAATTGTTTGGTTTGTGTCCATTATTGTGGAACATACTACATTCTCATTTTATTTCTCGTGTGTTCCATGTCCATTACTGTGCTTCCTGACACCTTTTATTTTGCTTCAGTTGCCGTTCCATTTACTGGGGTTTTTTTTTTTTTTTCAGTTTTTCTTAGTTTCTTTTGTGGATTATGGCTATGGGTGGCAATTTAGATGCTAGCACTAGTATTTCGCAGAGTGATTTTGCCAACATACAGGACTCGGAACATAATTTTACCCTGTTGCTCCAGCAGCTCACACAGCAACAAGATATGTCTCGTACTACTTCACAAGATGATGGTGGATTATTATATATTCATGCTCGCAACACCCAGGTCTCCAGTAATGATTCTACCCCTCCTGGGCAGCAGCAGTTTTTTTCTAGTACTGCTTCAATTCAACATCAGGACTCTCCCCGGACTACTCATGTACCACCTTTTCATCTGGACACCTGGTTGCAACATGAGGTTATTGTCAGCTTCCTTAACCAAGGGATAACTTCTTCAATAGAGGTTTCTTTGTGTGAATTTAGAGACAAACATTTGGTATCACAAATTACAGCACGAGAATATCTATTTTTGAGAATGCATTAAGCTGCAACAGGTGACTAAAGGGTTACGCATGTGGAAATATCCTATGAGTTTAGTCGAGCACTCCTTATTATATCAGGAATTACTAGCCATGTATGATAGACATGGTTGTGAGCTCATGGAGTTACTTATTAAACACAATTTGTAAGCGATGGGCGAACTACATGTTGATATCAAAAAGCTTGATGAGGGTATCACCAAGGATTTATCGTTTCAGGCTTATAAGGTGCAATATGATAATGTTTTCATTGATGTTGACAACATGAGTGTTTCTATACAAATTCATAAGAATAAGAAATTGGAGAGGGATAGGTTGGGTGCAGTCCCAAGGCAAAGCGTTCCCTATTCCTCCGAGAGGACAGCAGAGGAATGATATGCATTCACACCATCACCCCCCCCCCCTTTGACCCAGGATGAGGATGATGCCACCAAAGTTCCAATTCATAATCCTGGTGATGCTGAGGTCCCTTTAGATCCACCTACTCCCCGCAGGTCAGAGGGCATTCACAACAGGGGACAGACCACTTACAATCCATGTCCCTCATCTTCCCGGACATTCAAATCTTTTTCCAAGAGGGGTCGGAGCTGCCAGCAGTACTGAATTCATCAGGGGAGGAATCTATTCTTGTAATTATTCGTAACATCAGTGGGGAACTTTAACATTTTCAATTACAATGGGTTTGGCCTGACTTCTGCTCATGCAGAATTGTTCAGGAAGGATTTTTCTTTTGTCCCTAGAAAAAGGGCTAACATTACAAGAATGATTTGGGACTTAATATTTACTTGCAAGTTAAATCTTCATCTGCTTCACAATAAACAGAAGGATAAAAATTAATCTGATCAGGTGGGCAGTAACTGTGCTCTCAGAATTCCTAGTACTTTCAATCCAGAATTGCATCCTATGTTGAACATATTTGTGACAGTTTGTGAGATGGATACAAGACATTCTCTTGCTCAGAGTAACTGTAATTACCAATATGAATACAAATTATTATTGGATGAATACAAGTTACTACAGGAGCTTAGAAGTGTGGGTCATCTAAGGCTTATGCAACCCGATAATGGTGGGGACCTCATTGTGATGGACAATTCTGGTTATGTACAATGAATGTTTACGGTATTATATTAGGATACATATGTTGAGACCTCCAAGAATGAAATTCATATTTCCTATAGGAATATTGACTACTGCCTACTTGATATGCTGATCCAAGGCCAAATCACACCTACAGAAAACAATTATATGAGCATTGAATGCCCTAAAGTCCCCACTATATTTGGTGTCCCCAAGATTCACAAGGATCTTTTATGATCCTCCGCTCCATCCCATAGTTGATTCTGGGCATTCCAAGATATTTTATATAGCTCGCTTCATTCACCAACAACTTAAAAGTCAAGTTTTTAACATTCCTCACATTTGGCAAGATACTTGGGACTTCCTGACTAAATGTAACCAGTTGACATCATCCACAGGTGCTGTTTTCATTACCATTGATGTTAAGAGCATGTTTAGTTGTATTCCCAACGACATTGGTATGCAGTGGTTTTCAGATTTTCTGTACGAGTATTTGCATATCAACCAGAAGAAAATCAATACATATATTCAACTTAAGGACTTGGTTTTAACAAATAACTGTATCTATTTTGAAGGACATTTTTTTTAAACAGTTAAAAGGGGTGGCAATGGGGGCTCCCTATGGACCGCAGTATGCCAATATTATTATGGCCTTTTGGGAATACCACTTTCTCTTTCCAAGTACTTTTTATTCCATTAATGACTATGTATGTCCATTACCTGTATGATATTTTTGTCACCTGGTCAGGTCCTGTGGACATTATTCCATCTTTTATTGACTATATCAATAGTATTACTACCTTTCTCTGCTTTACTCATACTGTGGCACATAGGTCCATTGCTTATTTGGATATACTTTATCCAAAGATGAACCACCTTTTGGGCTTAAAGTCACTATTTTCAGGAAACCAATGCACTCTGTTTTTTTACATTTCAGCAGTTATCACCCTTTACATGGCAAATGTGCAGTCATTAAGGGACAAACGGTGAGGGCTGCATGGATAGATGACAGTGGCATTGTGATGGAGTGTAATCATTTGCAGAGTATGTTTTTAAATAGAGGTTATCTGTTGAAACTTATTTCCAACATCCAGGAGGAGGTTACACATAAAAGGCAGATTGGGTTTTATGTTCCGTTATTAAACCTATGCCGTGCACCTATTTCTTCTGGTTCTCCCTTGGTGGCCATTGGATCTAGTAACTTGGTAGCCCACACTACTCAGTCTTTGGATGATGTTAACAACAGGACTGCTCCTTGTCCTTTAATTTCTATGTATAATTTGGACTGTGTGCATATTTCTGACATTATTGTTTAAAATTGGAGTATTATTGTTGCCGATCATGATATTACTGACTGTCTGGGTTTAGGTCCCTCCTTTCTTTACAGAAGAGGTCCAAATTTGAAGACTATTTTTGAGTGGCCGGGGGTTATCACAACTGAAACAATGCGGAGCATGTCATCAATGTTGGTATATTAATTGTGTGTCAGAGATAACAACTGGTAACAAATAATATTTCCATTCCAGGCCAGTTCTATTGTTTCGCATGTGGGATTGTATATATCGCTACTTGTACTAAATGTCCTGGATTTTATATTGGAAAATCCAAACTTAAATTGTGCCAACGTACTTATGAGCCCATATATGAAATAAGTAAATAAATAAATAAATAAATAAAAAGCATCTAACACTTTTACAACCACATTTTACATTCTTCCGACCACAATTTTAAATTTGCTGTGATTCAGCAAGTTAGTTAATAAGAGCCCAGTGGGGGACCATGGAACATTCACTTAGAGGTCCGTGAATTATGGTGGCAGGTGTTTTTATAAGAATTGGCTCCTCCTGGGTTGAATTACATCATTTCAATTGCAAGCTTACTCAAATTAAAGTTTTTTGATAGATAGTTTATTTATACACATAATCTTATATATTGCTTTATTTTTATTTTATATTTATTTCTGTACATGTTTTTGTATGACTTCAGTGAGCTACTATGTTTTAAATGTCTGGTGCTGTTTGGGCAGACCATGCTACATTGTTTCAGTTGTACCGGTTAGAGTGTTTCTTATTGGTTCCAGGGTTACACATGATTTTTTTTGCTATAACCTGACTTAATATGATTGTTTTTAATTTAAATCTGAGCAAGTTTGATATTAATCGAACAAAAGCCCTAATTTTACAGTTGTTTGGTTTGTGTCCATTACTGCGGATCATATTAAATTCTCATTTTATTGTTCATTTGTTCTGTGTCCATTATTGTGGTCCGTGACACCTTATATTTTGCTTCAGTTGCCATTCTGGTTACTGTTTTTTCTTTTTTTGTTGTTGTTGCTGTTGTTTTTTTCAGTTTTCTCAATCTCTTATAGGACCATACTGAACCTTATAAATATGATAAGATGCTGGTATGCTACATCTTCACATTTACTTACAAATAAAACAAACTACATCTCAAAATGTATAGGGTTGCCACCTTTTCAAATGCCCAAAGATGGACATTCTTGGTAGAAACGTCAGATTTTGCAAGGAAAAACATACCCACGGCCAGTACAAAGGACAGAACTTCACTTTTTTCCCTAAATGAAAGTTTATTCTTCTAGCATTTTAGTTGCTTATTCTGTTTCTTATAACATTTAAGTGTTTCACATACAGAATAACTGTTTTATGCAACTATTACATAAAATATAAAAAAATATGTTTGTCCTAAAATCTCAGGACATTTGCCATTTTTTCGATTTCTCTGCAGGACACAACTGCCCAAAGAGGGACCATCCCTCGCAAAGTGGGACAGGTGGTAACCTGACAAAATGTATCCAAAATATAAGGTGAACATAGAACATTTTGATTTTTTTTTTCTAATGCATTTTGCCTGTACGTGAGCCCTGATGAATACTTTTAGCTCAACATTCGGCTGAAAACAGACACTTACCCTAAAATCTGAAAGAGTCTACTCTAGAAGGGCATCCGATGTGAGAGCTGATAAGCAGACTATAATCAGGTATGTGGTGCAGTCTCTTATAAACCGAAAGTTCCATTACATTAGTGCCTGCACATGGGCAATTCATACTGTATATTGTCTACTAAAGGTCCTGAGCACCTGACTTCCTGACGGACCAATGCCAGCTACTATCCGCTAAATTACTGCAGCCAGCTAGAGCAGTTGCACAGCTGCATTATTCTTTCATTAACTTTCCTGTTTTCCCTGTCACTACTTCACAGAAAATTGATTGACCTCAAGTCTAAAAGTCAAACTTGAAAACTATGACATCAGTATACCTCGTGGAGTGTTTTCAGTGATCATTCATGCCATGTACGTACACAGAGGCAATAGGAGACTTAAGGAAACTGCCTTCATTTTCCACCTACTTTGCCATGGCACTTTTGGGAATGCACTACAGTATCGCAGTTTGGAACCACTGCTTCATCAGCATATTAAGCAGTATAATTGCAAGTCACTCTCTCTTTCTCCTACTAGTAAGACTCTTACTGAACCCACGTATGGCATATGTTCTTTTGTACCAGACTACACTTCTCATTCACATAGGTTTTTGCTTTTCAAACTACTCACAAACTCTGTTTCTTCTCTCCACTCAACTATCCTATCATTCTCACTTAGACAGCACACCGCTTTAATTAACACACTGATCCATCACTTTCTGAATGCAGTTTGTCTTGATGTATTGCAAATAATACTTATTACAACTGTATATACTTTGTAAATTCTCACCTAACTATGATATTCCATTGCATGAATTTCCATTATACTTTTATTATCTCTCAATGAATTTAGTTACGACCTATGTGCATAGGTTCTTACTTGGCTTTGATCTGCGAGGATCTTCAGAAGCCTAACTATTCATTCCCATTAGGTTTTTAACCCTTATATGTGAATACAAATAACCCAGAGAAAACAGAACATTTACATTTTGCCTTTATCCATGGAGGACAAGAGTGCTAAACCAGGGGAGAATTTATGTTTTCTATGTAATTCCGGTTTGAGATTGAAAATGGTCACTTTTGATCAGTGCTCTACCGCAGCAAACACATTTTAAATAAATAAACAAATAAATAAGTAATTTAATTTCTCCTAACCCCCAAGGTTGTACAGTGTCTCAGTTAACTACACTTAATGATATGGGGTGTGAGAAAATGCTTTCCTGGGGTGGGGAGTTTTTAATGAAGTTAATTTTGTGTGATGTTCACTTAAAGATTTGCTTTTCTACCACTGCAATATTTTCCAGGTCTTTATTAAGCCAAAGATCTTTTATGAAATCATAACCCTAAGTTTCCACAACCTAGGCACTAACCTAATGACAAAGACAACAGTAAAAAAGTTGTAGAATGTTCACATCCTACCTTCCCTCAATCTGTAGTACATGAAACTAGCACCGTCACTGGTGTAGCAGGTGGTACACTTGTCTTTGGTGCAGAAGGCTGTGGGTTCTATTGTCACATCAGCAGTCATGAACCACCAAAAGTGGGCCATTAAAATATAAAACAGTCACTTCTTGTTGACCAAGGAATGTAAATCAGCCTGCCAGTGTGAGAGAGTGTGTGTGTGTGCATGTGTGTGTGTGTGTGTGTGTGTGTGTGTGTGTGTGTGTGTGTGTGTGTGTGTGTATATATGCACGCAAAGGACCTTGTCCTTTTGATTAGGCTCTATATCCTATTTACATTAATTTAACATATAATTATCCACCTCAAAGAAAGGCCTTTATGCCTTTTGGTGAGTAAAACCTCAAAGTATGAGCCGAATACAGCTTTTTAAGTGAAGATACTGGCATTCATCACCTAGATACAAGTCCATGCAAAGAACCACCTCTCTACAACCACAGATAATTGCTTATAAATCTCTTTCAGGGTAACTGGCAAGAACCCCCCCACCACACACAAACCAATTCATTCCATCACAAAGGAGCAGGGCCATTCAGCACCAAAACAGACATGGACAAAGTACATCCTGTCAACACACTATGCATAAAATACCTCCACATCTCCAAGTTATGAAGCCAAGCAATGCCTTAAACACTCTCTGCTAACAAGTAGTTTACAGTTAAGTACTAGGCTAGCTGCCCTTGTAAGACATTGTAAGCCTAGCTAATATCCCTTTCAAAGGTGAGAAACAAACTTTGTACCTTGTGACTGCGAGTTAAACACATTAAACTATTATATCAACCCCCAACCTCCTTACCCCATTACTTATTATACTGTACCCAATCCAGTTTCTAAGAAGGTAGATCATTCTCTCATCTCTCATGTTGAAACGTCTCCCTGAGGCATAAGGCCTGCGTGGGTGATATTTCCCAGATAATACAGACCTTAGTTATTGGGCATTATTGTTTGCTTAAGAAAGCAGTGAAAACAAATTCACAATGGGAGAGGATGATGCAATAGCAAAAAAGTTTGCTGTAATACTGACAGTTCAGAGGCTTGCATTAAACTAATATTTATGTACAAATTTCATTTTCACATATTCAAAATATACAGAACAACCATACAATATGAATGAAACACGGAACATCAAAAAAAGGTTTTGTTTGTGTAGGTCAGCTTAAGAAATTTACTATTTCTTCGTTTTAATTACAGAAGTTGCAATAGTTCAGTAGTGATTCTTGGAAAAGTAAAGGAACAAGTGCATTAGTTTTGGTCTTAAGGAGGAATTCAAACATTTTGTTACTAAAATATTTTTGAAGGTCAATATATTTTATCTACAGGTTTCAAAAACCTGTACTACAAACACAACCCACTACGCTTCCTTGATTCTCAGAATTAATAAATATATCAGTGCATTTATTAATAAAGTAGTATTCTCTGGTGACTCCTGACTTCAGATGTAAGATTAATTAATCATTTAATGTTCTACAGGCAGGAAATGTCAGCACTCTCTTGGTGTTTCGTCTGACAAGAATGTCATTTGATAGTTCACTCAGGACATTCTGATTTTGTTCATGGAATCATTAACTACACATGAAAAGAGAACTATGCAATAACCTTCCAAATGTATTTGCATTTAAATATGAATATTTTAGCATTTTGTCTCATTTAATACTTCTAAAGGGTCTTGAAGTTGTAGCATACAAAAAATAAAATATCCACTACAGAATAAACTTATAATTACATATCAGTAATAGTCCTTTGACTATTCTGGGATGATAACAAATAATCAACCTATGTAAACTAAACAGTAAAAGCTGATACGGTATTTGCCACAAAAGACTGTTTTGGCAAATACAGGCCTTATAACCAACCCATTTATTCAATGGATAAATATCAAATCTATTTATCTAGCAGCATTTTCTGCTCATCCTAATATCCTTGAAAAGACAAACTCTTATCTACTTCAAGCATTCTTGGATGCATGGACTTTTCTGAACCTTCTACATATCCTGCAATACTATTCCTGCCTACCACCAATATTTATGTGAAGTACATCTGATTTGCATGCTCTGAACTCCTCGAGATGCTTAAAAACATTTCAGAATACCTCCAAGGTGCACAGAACTATGAGCAGTACACCAGATGAAGTCTTAAGAACTGACTACGAAAAGACATAGCAAATTATTTGTGTGTTAATACTGCAACTATACAGTTTTCCATGCAGATTTCTACTACTGGTTGCTAACTCTAGGCTATCTGATATGACTTAAACTGAGCACCTTTTCCTGTTTTGTTGCTACTGGTACTAGCCCTCTACAATAGTGTAATTATTTTCTGAATTTTCCTTTTCAGATGCATTATTCTACATTTTTGCACTGAATTTTAGATACAATGTTTTAAACATTTGTTTTTCTCTATAGCCTTTGCTTCAATTCAGTTTATTTAAAAATGTATCGAATGCAAGGTATCTTTGGACTTCCTTGTCTGTTATGCGGTTTTGTGGCCTATGGCATAGTATGCATTTTACTCCAGCACTGAGCTTTTTTGTACATGGAGCTTATAATGTTTACACATATTCTATCCTGTAAATAAAAAAAATAAGCATTTAAGATAGTAATACAGCAACTTCATCTTCCTTACCTTTTAGCAAATATGCTCCATGAATAGGCTTTCTGTGGATCTTAGTTATGCTGTGCAAAACCAGAGTGTAACACCACAATGACAACTTAGGGCCCACTAGTCTATGTTGCACAACAGAGTGGGGGTGATGACTACATATGGAATAAGGATGGACCTTGTCATTCAGCACAAGCAAAACATTATGCTAAGTACATTACTTTAAGCAGCAATTACATGCCCACTGCATCTTACCTTGAGATGTCTTTCAGCAATAGGTATAATACGCAGATAGAATCCCAAGCAGTATCCCCCCCCCCCCCAAAAAAAAAACAGCAAGGTGAAAAGTACAGGTAGACTTCAGGTATCCACTATCCCTTACCTTGAGAGGTTTTCAGCAATAGGAATAATATGCAGGTAGAACGCCAAAGCAGCAGCTCAAAAAAAAAAAACCCAGCAAGGTAGAAGGTGCCAGGCAGGTCAACTTCAGGACTAAATATCATGAAATACTACCCTCCTAAAGCGTCATGTACTCTTGGAATGAATGTCCAGACTGCAAAGCTTGGTGACCAATGTGTTTGCTGCGGGCATATTTTTGATAGATGCACTAAAAGCAATGCCCCCACCCTCACAACAGTTACAGCATGCTCTGACTATACTGTCAATTTATTTATTTATTTTTTTGTGGCCAAGAGAGTGTGCATTGTTCAAGCTGCCTGAGAATTAACGACTACAGCAAAGCAGCCAACTACAGATTAAATTTAGAAAAATCAACTTTATTTCAACTTGGCATTTACTGACCTACTTTTACATTAAATTACACTGGTTAAATACATAGGCTCATAGGTTGGTACTAGGCTATCGGCCCTAGGGCCTATACAAGCCTAGCCATAACAATTCCCTGGCTATTTCTTCCCAGAGTAATTACTTCCCTGGACCCCTGTCTAGCAGGGCGACTGACGTGATCCCGGGGGTGAATTTCCTATCTCCCATCCAATCATCAAGGTTCCTTTTGAAGAGGGCCAAAGAGGCACTCTGCTTGACATGTATGGGCAGTCTATTCCAGAGTCTGGTGAGTCTCTGGGTCCGGAACCTATCCCTCCAGCATGGTTTGTTCATTGTGATGTCATTGTCAAGGTTTAGATCCCTGGAGCGTGCATCTCTGAGGGATTGGGATTTCTTTAAGTGTAGCATGTCCAACAGCTCTGGGTTTGACATGGCTTTGTATGTTAAGCAGAGATCGCCTCTGAGTAGAACAGAAAACATATATCATTAAGACCATTAAAATACTTACAAGTAAAATATAAAGCTGATCAAAATTTGTGTATTATGATTAACTTTGACAAGAATGTTTAATGGGTTAAAACTAATCTTATCAGATGGAGTAACCTGGAATTTAATCTCATGCTAATGGTTCAATTTTACAACTGAATATTCATTTTCCCAACATTTTTTCCTTATGTAATAAAAGAGTATTGTTTATATTCTTAGCTACTTCTTTAAACAATTCAACATTCTAGTGTACAGCTTCTTATGGAATGGAAACCATCTCAGTTTTCAAAATGCATCAGCTATAAATATTTTGAGTAATAAAGTATTAAAAGTGTTAGTACAACTAACTAGATCTGTAATACCAGTGAATGCTCCCCTTCCTGTTTCTGAAAAACACAAGAGCAAAAAATCTCAGGCTCTCTTGGCAATTGCTAGAAAAGTTATTACAAAAAAGTAGAAATTGATCTCAGTTCAAAAAATTTTAAAATTTAACAGCAATACTATTTAAAACTGAAAAAGAGGTGATCAGAATAAGATCTATAAATCATACTTTTAGTGGTTGAGATAACCTCGAAATGTTGCTATTGAAATACCAGGACTCAATGTGCTAAAAGTATAAGATTATCTTGATGATTTAATGCATTCCTATCATTGTATAGCAATATGTGATGTTGAATGTCTTCCTTTCTGTGTATATATTGTAAATATGTTAAATTAATACAAATTTTCTTATAAAAAATAAAGTTTTAATACAACTATTTCCACATGTTGAATATATTCAGATTGCATTGCTTTTCTGAGATCACTGGCACCAATAAAGAAATTTAGCTCCTCAGACATGCCATTTATTTCTACAAGTTTCTGTAGAGATAGAAATTTACCAATAATATCACAAGATTTAGTTTTTGATCAGGAATATTTTACAAGTATTGAGAATAGCATTTGAGGTAGATATACATCAACCCCTTCTGGAAAACCCTAATATTGTGCTTAACAATACACCACTTATATTAATAGATTTTCTGATGCTTAACTGTAAGTTGATATATCACAATCCAAAGGATATCAGATTAGCTTCTAATTCAGAATTAATCAATATGTGGAAAATGAAACCTTACTCAGCTCATACAATTAATCATACACATGGCATTGCATAAACCTACCCCTATATTTGCTATACTTTATCATATATCACCGAAAACCAAAATTACCCATGCCCAGCTCCTTAACACCTTACAAGTTAATCATGGCCTCCTTCACCTCAAATGAATCACAGGCTCTGTACTCCTCAACAAAATCATTTTCTTTAAATACTGCACATAGCACTACATTACCCTTTAAACCTTAGCATGCCCTCCAGATTCGTCTATATTTAATGTCCTTACTCCTTTGGATCTGACTACAATGTGTTGACTTCTATTTCATTAAATTTGATGATATAAAGCTTACTACTTTCTGTACTCTTATAAACTTTGTGACATTGTGTTATGCCTTTTTGTGTGTGCGCACCCTGGGCTGAATCTGGAAATGGTCTCTCCCTTTTTTTAATTTCTCCAAGTCTTTTGGGTTTCTAATACCATGATGGGAATGATATGGCTCCTAATTCAAAGTATGATTAATGTTCATGAATTACGATTGTTTCCATATTTGATGATAGCCAGAAGTGGCCTTTGCAGTACCCACAATGTGCCCAGTAATGACTCATTCTGCAATCTGTATGGAGTTTCATGTATTGGTAACATATCTAAGTATGATTATAAATTCTTTTTATAAGACCCATTGCTCATACTACTACTAGAATTGTCTGGGTATCGTTCTTCCACATTGCCCTCAGTTCTGCCTGCAAATCCTGGTATTTTATGACTTTGTCTCTCTCTCTCTACTAAGACACTGTAGTCACGGAGTACAGCAATTTCAATGATCAATGCTAATTTTGTCTTCTTTTCAAGGACTAGTATTATCTGGTTTTCTCACATCTATTTTTTGAACTGTTGATAATGGATGATCCCATGTCATATAAACATCATTTTCTATGATGCTTTTGTGACTCATGTTTCCACTGTTTTTCAGCTACTTCAGTATTATAATGTTTGCACAACCCCCAATGCAACTGTCTTGCCACATTATTATGCCTTTCAGTATTCAGTCCTTCTGCCATTAGTATATCACAACCAGCAATGTGTGACTGTTTCCAATTCTGTTTTACAAAACCTACATTTATCTGCTTCTCCCACATGTTCAGCGGACTTTGTAAACCAGTGTGTATGTAGTCCACTATCCTGGGACACCGATATTAACTTTTCTTCTTTTGGTTTAAATTCACCTCTCCTTAACCATTCCTCTGTTCAGTCCTGATCAACATGAGGTTATTCCAAGAGTTTTCTATACTTGCAACTACATTCATGCATTTTCCACATTTCTTGCCTTTCCATCAGATCCTTCACCTTATATTCTTCTTTTTTTTTTTGGCATATTCAGTTGCTGCCTGATTTGTATTTACTTCTGGTTTGATTTTCATTCTCGCTTGACATCGATATGCTTCTGCTAAACTAAGCAGGGAAATCATCTTAGACTTATTCTCCTCGTGTTTCAAAACTTTCACAACACTTGGGTCTTGTGAGGTCAGAAGATATGTATGCAGTCCTATAATTGCAAATCTATACATGTAATAAATTCTGAGGAGGCCTACACCTCCTTCAGAACAGGGAATATATAGTATTCGTAGCACTACTTTTTACAAATCATTTGATGAGCATGAAGCATCCATCTTGTTTTCCTGTCCAACCTATCCAACATCTTTTGGGGCCAGTCAATCACTCCAAAACTGTAAGTTAGGACAGGAACAGCAAACTGGTTTACAGCTTGGACTTTCTTCCTAGATGTCAATGCTGCTTTCAGTATTAATTTTAGTCTTCTAAGTTTTATTGTTGATCCTTCAGTTCCCAAATATTTATACACTCTCTCTTGCTCAAGTTCTTTAATATCACATTCCTGTCCCAAACTGATGTTTTCCTGGTGCTGCAGCTTTCCTAATAAAAAGGTTGTTTTTGCACATTTATCTAGACCAAATAACATTCTTATATTGTACGAAAACGATTTGACAACTTGCAGTTGTGCTTTGAGTTCCTCATCTGATGAGCTATACAGTTTTAAATCAGCTACAAAAAGATGATGAGAAGTGCTTATACTTTGTTGTTTTGTGGCAGCCATGACATAATCTGTTAAGTAGACAGCTTAATGGGTTAAGGGCAGGAAAAAAAAAGCAGCGCTGAGGTGCTAAGACTATTAAATACATCTTTTCACTGGCCATTGTTCTGGTTTGTTTATTTTTATTCTATAGAGAGTTCCAGAGCATCTTCCTGAGTCATCCTGAGTCATCTCTTGCTCTTTCACATGAGAGCTCACTGGCCTACCACTCTACAGCATTGACTGTATGAGAATTGCCATAGTTTCCTGTTCCTTTACTTGCCATGCAACTTCAACTGAATACTTGTACTGGTTTCCTATGAAAGACTCCAAAGTATCTTCATATGGCAATTTATCAGATGTCTCCCGCTCCACTGGTTTCTCCTTAATTTGGGGATCCATTGCTCTGTCCTGCTGTGATGTTATCTGAGTTTGATTTTCTACACCAAATCCTTCACTACACCATAACCTCAGTTTCTACTTCTTTAACTTCTCCATTATTAATCCTATTTTCTACTTTTCCTCTTTGTTTTCTTATTTTTCAAACTGTTAAATTTTCCATGTCTGGATGTCTTTGCCTGTATTTATCTTCAATAAAAAAAGAGCAGCATCAAAGATTTGATTAGTTTTGCTTTCTCCTTTGCATAAATATTGTATCAAATTAAATCTCTTTCATCATGATGTGATGTAACCTGTGTTGTACTTTCTGCACTAAATTCTTCAATTTGCAAGTATTCCATAACTTCATCTTCTATTTCTTTAACTTCTTCTTTACTAATCTTCTATTCTATGTTCCCTCTTTGTAATCTTTTTTATTGTGATTTTTCGATATCTGGATGCCTTTGCCTATATTTCTCCTTGAATATCTTTCTATCCCAGTAAATAAATTCAAACACTCAATGAAAAAAACACCAAAACTAAGCACCCTCTCTCTGTAGGGCAAAACCCTATTTATCAAACATTGCAAGATGTCATATCATCACTACCGTTCTACTACTTACTCTCTTTCACTCAGCACCAATACTGACAAACATCCAACTAGCTTAACTAAAACTCCAGCAAAACTGCAACAAGGTCACAACATTTGCAGCAAAATCTCCCCCAGAGATCACATCCCACAGGAAACCTCCAAAGGCTTGAACTACCTCATCAACTCACATTCAAGTCCCTATTATTAACCATCTAATAAACAAATCAAATGAACTCTCCATTTCTTGCCAACATTGTGCAACAGTACAACCCACTCAGAAAGCTTGTGCTCTTCTGACACAGACCTTCCACATATATCAAAATCTAATAACTTCCACATATATCAAAATGTAATAACTCTAAAGGCTGTTCCCTCTTTTCCCATCAAGTGTCAAAAAAACTGGAACTCCATCAACCTAAAAGTAAGACAGGACTGTTTAATAAAGTCGTTCAAAAAGTCTCGCTTACTCAACTCCTGGCTCGGCAAATGTGCTGCACCAGATTATCACATCACCCTTTAAAGCTAATTAAAAATAAATAATTTATTTTTTATCTTCTTGAGTCAAGTTCCATACAATGAAACATTGACTAAATAGGGCCATATTACCAAGAAGTTCTGAAATAAGAAGATATGTACGTTCCATGTGAGTTGTTCCATCTCGCCTTCATTCTTCACTGATGGGTCCGGAGCCAATCCATCAACTCCGACACGGCCATTAGCAAAGCTCAAGGTTTACCAGTAGCTCGAGACCAAGCCCCTTATCCCATGATGCACTGCTGGAATTACCTCAGATCTTGTTTGCTGTGTGAACCATATCCCTGTGAGAGAACTACTCTAACCAAGAGAAAGAAGGATTGAATAACCAGGATGAGATCAGCCTCTAGGTCAACTATCAGCCAGGTGGGGGATGGAGGGAGAGACATAAGAATGAAGGTGAGATGGAACAACTCACATGGAACGTTATAGTGAATACATAACTTCTTAATGTGAAGTTGTTCAGTCTTGCCATTCATTCTTCACTGATGGGTAGCATCCCTAGCACCGTGAATCTCATGTGGCTCATAGATTCATAGGTTCATAGATTAGTACTAAGCTAACTGCCCTTGTGAGCCATTCTAAGCTTAGCCAATTATCCCTTGTGAGACTCAAACCCTGCACCTTGTGTTTGTAAGGCAAACACCTTAACTATTAGGCCACCCTCCCACCCATGGGGTGGGAGTACATTCTTCAGGACCGTAGACCCAAGGGAAGTCCTGTCCCTGGAGGCCTTATCAACTTTATAATGAGTGATAAAGGTTTGAGGTTTAGACCAAGTGGCTGCAGCACAGATGTTATCAAGGGATAATTTGGCTTGAAAAGCAGATGATGTAGAAACTGCTCTGGTAGATTGAGCTTTAATTTTGTGTAGTAAGGGCATATTAGCATCTGAATAAACAAAAGTGATACAATCAGATAGCCATTTCGAAAGCATTGTTTTAGCCACTGGCCTACCTTTCCTGGCTTCAGAGAAAGACACAAAGAGCTGGTCTGCTTTTCGAACATCTTTTGTTCTGTCCAAATAATATCTGAGCCGTCTGTGAAAGTCAAGTTTGTGCAGCATGTACTCTAATTTGTTGGAATGGTTAGGGAAGAAGACTGGCAACTCAATGACTTGGTTGATATTGGATTCAGAACAAACTCTGGGCAAAAAGGAGGGGGTTGTCCTAAGAGATACTCTATCAGCATGAAAAATCAAATAAGGAGGGCTGATAGATAAGGCTTGAAGTTCTGTCACTCTGCGGGCAGATGTAATAGCCACCAGAAATATGGTTTTCCACGATAAAAATTTGAGATCACAAGATGATGCTGGTTCAAATGGGAGAAGAATTATGCGAGACAGCATAAAGTTTAGATTCCAAGGAGAATAAGGAGTTTACACTGGAGGCCTCATGTGAAAGGTCCCTTTGAGAAAGGCCTTGGGTAACTTGTGGGACACTATGTTTAGCCCTTCCACTCCAAGATGAAGGTTAGACATAGGAGCCAACTGGACCTGAACTGTAGCAGCTGCAGCTCCTTCATTAAAAATCATAGTCAAGAATTCTAAAATGGACATCAAGGGGGCTTCATAAGGATCAATGTTCTGATTAGAAGCCCATATGAAAAATCTCTTCCACTTACTAAGATATAGTCTCCTGGTGGACGGCTTATGAGATGACAAGAGGATCTGTCTTGTCTCATCAGAAAGATTGGGAAGTCTGGCTATGATGGGAACTGGAACAGCCAAGCTGTGAGCCTCAGTGACTGCAATGAGGGATGGAGGTCCCCCGACGGATGTGCCAGAAGGTCTGGGACTGGGTCCAGAATCCATTTCATTGGTAGATAGATTGTGTTTCAAGGGGACAAACTGATCTAACTTAAAGTGTATATCCCTCAGTACTGCTTGTTGAAAGACAGCTACATTGCGATTCATAGGTGGTACAAAGTTGGATTTATGAAATTTGAACTCATTAGATCTTTGACAGTTTGATCTAGACCCAAAGAAAAGTTTGAGGTTAATCAGGAATGTTATGTCCAAACATTGGAATATTCTTACTGCCAATGATGAACTTGCACCTCTGATTGGTGATGTATGTAAGTATGGATATAGAAGAGGCAGGACACTTGGGTCATTTTTGTCACATTTTAAAAGGGTAAGCTCGGCTGTAGCTATACACCATCAATTAACCATGACAGGTGACAAATTATAGGGCACTTACAACTGTGGTCATTGCTCATCATGTCCATTTATTTTTACATCCAAACAGTTCACCAGCAAAAACACTGACAGGATTTCTGACATAATTTTTTTTGGCAGCTGTAACAGTGATTGGGTGGTGTACCTTGCAACATGTATATGTGGCTCATTTTATATTGGACAAACATCACAACCACTTTGTTTATGTATGTCTGAGCATCATAGTGACATATGAACCAAGAGAGAAACCAATGCTCTATACAGACATTGCTTACATCAAAACTCAACCAGATTCCAGTTCACTATTATTGACAGGATTCTTGGTGACAGATCCAACAAGCAAGGATGGCATTCAATCCTTACTGAAAAAGAGAAGCATTGGATCATTAAACTGGGTGCTTTGTTTTCACTCGGTTTGAATGACCATTTATAATATTATGCATTTTATTTTTATTCTTTATTTTTTATTTTTATTTGTTACATTACATATTAATAATGTGGTTTTATTGCATAACTTTTCATTCTCTTTTCATTTTCCACACAGGAAACAATTTGAATGTTGGGAAGAATCCTATTGGATGGTTCATTTTATATATACGTGTGTGTCACTTCACAGTTTTAAGTACTTTCATTCCCACTGAGGAAAGCCTGTTAGCTGAAACCGGTCTGGGATGTATATTATACTTCAATAAAATACTTATTTATTTAATTATTAGTCTTTTTTGGTGCTTTTTACTGCATTTGGTGCTGGCGTTTTTTCTCTACTTGAGTCTGCTGAGGTCCAAAATGGGTCTCCAGTACTTTGTTTTCCCTGTAACCAAAAAGAATCTTGAGTATGTTCTGGATCCTATTTGGTCTGCTGGGACTGGCTGGATGACACTTTTTTCTAGCAACTTGGGGACCTCTACAGTTGCTTGTTCCCTGTAACTATGTGGAATGTCCGGGATACTCTTTGGGGGTGTGGATTGGGTGAAGAAAGGTATGAAATACTCTCGGGAAATAATACTTTGCACCCAGCTGTCATTTGTTATATCTTGCCAGGCATCTGGGTATAAAGACAAGCGACCCCAGACTGCCTCCAGAACAGGACAGTCAGGTCTCCCTTCAGGAGCGCTGATAGGGTTGACCAGAGAAGTGATCTCTGTCACCCTGGTGCTGCGGACCCCCTCTGCCGCGAGGGCGGCATATTCCATTGTTACCTCCTCCTCTGCCCCTAGGCGGGGGGTTGACCACGTCTGTCCTGAAAGGCTCCTTGGGCTTTTCAGAACCACATTTTCCCTCCCTTTGGGGTAAGGCTGAGTAGGGGTGGAAAAATGGACTCCGACGGCAGACAGAGTCTTTCCCTCCTGCTCACACCTAGTGAGAGTTTCCTTCACTTTGGGCCCAAAGAGAGATGAGCCATCCAATGGGGTGTTGACAAATGAAGACTTAAAGGGCTCTGTGAAGGAACCCAAGCGCATCCAGGAATGTCGTCTTAGCGCAACTCCTGTACCCACTGCTCTACTCGTCTCATCAGCATATGACATGAGACGCATGGACGAGTTCACGATGGAGTTTAGGGTAGCGAGCTGGGTGGCAACTTTGTCAGAAGCCCCTGCAGCTACAGTACCCTGAAGAGTATCTCCCAACTCCTTAAGGAGATCTCTGCAGTCTGGTGAAGTGGGTCAGATAGTTCAGGGATCCGGAGTGTAAAAGTCGCTGAGCTAAACATGCATTTCCCATATCGATCCATGATCCTGGACCCTCTGTTAAGAGGATGGATCGTTGAGGAAGTCTCAGACATTTCCTTCTTGGTGGCCACCGCCGCCACCACCATGGCATCAACAGAGACTCCCCTAGTACAAAATATCTTTATCTACAGGGGCAGAAATTAACTTGTTGGGCCTCCGAGGGACAGGCTCCATGGACTCCGGTGACTCCCACGCCCTTCGAGAGACCAGCTGCATGAGCTCATTGAAAGGCGGAGACACCCAAGAGGTGGAAGGTTGAGACCCAAAAGCCTTCAGGAGAACTGATTCATCCTCAGTAGGGCATTTGGATTGCCAATCACCCCTCTGCCTAAGGATCTCGAGTATCTCCGCAAAGGAGATATCCACAGAGGGGGATCAGGGGGACCCTTCTGACTCATCCAAGTCAGTATCAGATGTCAAAGACTCCTGTGGGGAGTCCAAGTGTCTCCTCTTACACAATCTCTTCCTGGGGGCCTCCTCACTGAGAGCCTCTGGGGAGGTCTCAGAAGAGCAAGGGGTGCCCTGTGGGGCTACCTGAGGCTCAGGGTCTCTACGCTTAGCCTGGATGATGGAGGCAGAAGCGGACACAGGCACTTTAGGGGAAGAAGAGGCCAGACCTGGTGTCGAGAATGTCTTTGGGGACAAGTCTCTCCTCATGGCTTTGAAAGCATCACGGCTCCAATGAGAAGGAGTCAACAGAGCCGAGGGAACCGCCATCCCCTCCCACACTGAGGCCGTGGGCTCCAAGCCGGAGGTAGGAGCTGAGTTCATCCGAGCTGAGGCCCAGAGAGGATGAGTCAGCACCATCAAGTCAGTGTGACTATACTCCCCGGACCTTACAGGAGAGTCCCCAGTCAGAGCCGAGGACGTCAGAGTAATGGAACCGATGACACCGGAGCAGGTCTTGGCTCCAAAGGCTCCATGAACAGCAGGCTGGCCCCTCTGGCTCTGAAGATCCGGTACAGCTCGGAGGAGCAGTAAAATCAGGGATGGTGGTCTTCGGTTCCGATGCTGGGGTCAGAGCCGACAACAATTTGGCAAAGCCTGGTGCCTGTAAGTGCTTCTGCACCAATTGGTCCATATCCAAATCCCAGAGGCTGACAGAAGATCTAGAGGAGTGCACCGAAGGTGCCGATTGGAGGAGTGGAGATACAGATCTCTCAGAGACTGGCTCCAAGACAGTGGGCCGGCTCCGAAAAGAACAGACACTCTGCTCCAATAACTGTGGAGCCGAAGTCCTGGAATCCTCCACTTTCTTAGACTTTTTGGATGCCTTGGAATCAGTAGATGATTTTGATGATTTAGAGGACTTGCTGGCCCCATCCTGGTCAGAGAAAGCTTCAGTAAAAGGATGCTTCAGCAAACCTCGATCCACAAGCTTCCTTTTCCTCTCTAAGAGGGCCCTTGAAGAAAAGGAATGGCAAATGCTACAGGACTCCTGCAAGTGCACCACACCCAAACAATATACACACTGAACATGCCCATCAGTGAGAGACATCTTTTGCCTGCAGTCTGGTCATTTTTTTAATCCAGACTTTGGGTGTTTGTCTTTTTCCTCAGACATATTAAGCAAATACAGACTAAACAGTCTAAAAAATAACACTATTAATAAAACAACACCGTTAAACAAATGGCTGAGAAAAACAGGCCAACAGTATAATACAGCCTAAAAGTTAAAGTTATCCTTAGGCTCAACTGTAATACAAAACGCACTCTAACGATGGCCTGGGAAAGGAAGGCCAACTCTACTAAAAGTGAAACAGCACACTATCTACACTATGAACACTATAGTAATATAAGGAAACACACACACTGAAAAACTAGGCCTAACACGAGGCCGCTACAAAAATGATAAACTATGAAGCACCAAGGGAATAGGTCTAAAGAGACAACTACATGAGCTATATAGTAATTATCTATAAAAGATAAAGAAGATTTTGAAAAAAAAGACTTGCAAATAGCGATTTTGTGTCAAAAAAGGCTTGAGCGAACTGGAACCCCTGAGATCTGTGCCGTGGCAATCTAGATCTGCGGTAATTCCAGCAGTGCATCATGGGATAAGGGGCTTGGTCTCGAGCTACTGGTAAACCTTGAGCTTTGCTAACGGCCATGTCGGAGCCGATGGATCAGCTCCGAACCCATCAGTGAAGAATAAACGGCGAGATTGTACAATGAATGATGTGAAGTTGTTCAATCTTTAAAATCCTGGAAGATCACACATATACATTTTTTTTAATGTAACACAATTACACAGACTTAGAGTAAAACTTTACTGAGTATGCACTTGAAAGAACAGGTGTAGAATTAAAGTTACCATAACTAGATATTTTAATAGATAACTGCTGCAGTAACTTAAACTGTTTGGGTCTCTTCTCCTGCCCGTAAGGGCACCTTCTATCCGCTATAATCACCAGGAGCTTGAACAGTACTCCTTACGAAAGGTAGATTACCTAAAAGCCTCAGAGTTTTCTTTCCTCAAGAAGGAAGGTTAGAGCTCTGAAATGCAAATACTAGGAAAAAGAACAAACCATATAACCACAAAAACATGTATATACATACACACAATCTGGCAAAAACAGAGAGAGGTGGATGATGGGACAGGATGGCTACTGCAGCAGTGATCAATTAAAACATTTGCTGCTGTGCTAAACTGTAGTAAACTGCATTATATCGCTGTTGCAGTAATCTAAGCTATTTGGGTACACTACCATAGCTTACAAAAATAGGGAGGTGGAAGGCATTTATGAATCCAAGAGCCCTTTGGTCTTAGAAAGTACAGTTTTGTACCTACCATAAATGTAGATGTTCGAAGATCCACATTGCTGCAGTCCTTACATATGGGTAGTCCGCTGTCCTCGGTCGGTCATACGCTTAAAACTGACATCAGGACGACAGGGCACAAGAGCGCATGACCAACGTCATATCCTCAGTCTTTTCTTGCCCCAGATGTCAGAAGGCCCTAAAAAGAAAGGGCAAAGCCAAAAAACAGCAAAAAACAATCAACCACCCCTGCACTAACCACATTTACAATATTTACAACCCAAACCACTCAATCACCTCTAACTACAGAGGGAAGGAGGGAAATTGGACTGCAGCAATGTGGATCTTCGAACATCTACATTTATGGTAGGTACAAAACTGTACTATGTTCTTCATCTCACATTGCTGCAGTCCTTACATATGGGTAGAATCCCAAAGCAGAGGTAAGGGAGGATGGCAAAACTATAAAGCATTAGGAGCTGCCAAAATGCCCTGTAAAATTGCAGTGGCAAATCCAGCCCTAGATTTAGAGTAAAGTGGAAGGTGGTAATGCTTAGAGAAAGTATGCACTGAACTCCAAGTAGCTGCCTCCAAAATATCCTTAGTAGCCACCCCCCTTAAAAAAGCTGTAGAAGTGGCAGTAGCCCTAGTGGAATGAGGCCTAATCCCAGATGGAATCTCCTTACCATGATGGGAATAACAGAAAGCAATACAAAAACCAATCCATTTAGAAATAGTTTGTTTTAAAACAGGTTTGCCCTGAGAACACAAAGCAAAAGAAGCAAACAACTGCTGAGACTGCCTGAACCCTTTAGTTCTATTCAAATAATATCGCAACTGTCTGTGTATATCCAAAGTGTGCAAAATCTTCTCCCCTTTATTTTGGGGGTTTGCATAAAAAGTAGGCAAATGAATAGTTTGGTTTAAAGCCACACTAGAAACCACTTTAGGCATAAAGGAAGGGTTTGTACGCAAAGACACCCTATCCTTGTGGAAAATTAAGAAAGGCTCAACCGCCATAAGGGCCTGTAATTCAGAAACCCTTCAGATGTAATGGCCAACAAAAAAGCAGTCTTCCATGATAAATATTTCAACTCGGCAGTCGCTGCAGGCTCAAAAGGTTGTACAGTGAGTTTCTCCAACACAAAATTGAGATCCCAAGCAGGAGTAGGAGCTCTACGTGGGGTCTTATATTCTTTGCCCCTCTAAGGAATTGCTTAAACAAAGGATGAGAAAATAATGGTGGGTCACAGTCATAGTGAGCAGAAATTGCTGCAGCATGAACCTTTATAGAGGAGAAGGACAAACCTTTGTCCAATAACTCAGTAAGGTATTGAAGAGCAACACTTAAGTTAGGTTTAGAAACATCAAAGTCCTTTGCTGTACTCCAAATTAAAAATCTCCTCCACTTATCTGCGTAAACTTTCCTTGTACTAGGCCTTCTGGCCTCCAAAATAACATTCAAAACTTGTTGTGGAAGCTGAGACCCTCCAGGGTTTAAAACAGAATATGCCAGGCTGTTAGATGTAGAGAGTGAAGTTTGACATTGAGTAAATGACTGTTCTCCTGAGACAGCAGGTGTGGAATCGAAGGCAAAGGCCATGGAGGCTCCCTGTACCAGACTTCTCAGTAATGGGTACCAGTGCTGTCGAGGCCAATCCGGAGCTACTAAAATCATGGTTGGCTTGTCCTGTCTGACCTTCAGGAGTACCTTTGGGAGGAGAGGCAGTGGTGGAAAGGCATACACGTGAAGATTGCTCCAATTGAATGAGAGAGCATCCACTTTCCAAGCTGTGGGATGAAACCTTTTCGTGCAAAACTTTGGCAGCTGGTAATTTAGTGGAGAAGCGAACAGATCTATGTCTGGAGTTCCCCATAACACTGTCAATTTTTGAAATACATGAGGATCCAATTTCCACTCGTGGGGATCCATAATTTGTCTGCTCAACACATCTGCTAAGGAGTTCTGTGCTCCTGGCAGAAACCTTGCCTGAAGATTTAGCTGCAACCTGAGAGCAGTCTCCCACAAAATCATAGCTTGTCTGCACAGAGGATATGAATGTGTCCCCCCTTGCTTGTTGATGTACCACATGACAGTTGTGTTGTCTGTTTGAATCAACACCTGCCCTGGAAGAAGTAAATCCTTGAAAGCTATCAATGCAAATTGGTCTGCTAACATCTCCTTCAAGTTGATATGTAAATGTTGAAGTCTGGCAGGCCACGTGTCTTGTACCCATTTTCCATTTAGATGAGCTCCCCAAGCTTTGTCTGAGGCATCTGTCGTTAGAATCTGACTCGCCTCTGGTCGGGTCACAGAGAGTCCCTTGTTTAGGTGACATTCCTGAGCCCACCACAAAAATTCTTTTTGAATGCAAGGTATTATCTGAATGACAGTGTCCATATCTTGGCAGTGTTACGTCCATACATTTTTGAGAAACCATTGTAGCTTCCTCATATGCAGTTTGGCATTGGGAAGTACCAGAATACAAGATGCCATGAACCCCAAGGCTTGAAGGACTGTCCTTGCAGTCAGCCTGGACTGACGAGACAATTGATGGAAATAAAGAGAAAGATTCTTTTGTTTGTCCGGGGTCAAAAAGGCCATCTGGGATGCTGTATTCAGTCTCACACCCAGAAAGCACATGTCCTGAGAGGGTACTAGACTGGACTTTATTTCGTTCACAGAATACCCTAGGCATCTTAACACTGCCATCACATACTGTAAATGATGAAGAAGTTCGTCCTTTCCTTGAGCCAGAATCAGGCAATCGTCCAAATAAGGATAGATTTGTATTCCTCTTAGCCTGAAGAAAGCTACCACTGGAGCCAGAACCTTCGTGAACACTCTGGGCGCAGTAGATAAGCCAAAGGGCAATGCAGAGAACTGATAATGAAAAGTCCCAGCCCGCAGATACTTCCTGCAACTGGGCCTGATAGGAACGTGAAGGTAAGCCTCCTTGAGATCCAGAGTCACCATCCAGTGATCTTTGCCCAGCAGAGGTAAAAGCTGTAACGTCAACATTTTGAACTTGGGAATGTCCAGATATGTGTTGAGGATAGATAAGTCCAAAATGGGTCTCCACGTGTCCCCTTTCTTTGGTACTAGAAACAGGCGAGAATAAAATCCTAGGCCCACTTCTGGCAGAGGGACCGGTTGTATAGCTCCTATTTCAAGTAGAAGAGAAATTTGGTTGTGAGCCTCTAGCCTTTGCTGAGGAGGAACGTCTGGCATGCCTTTGAAAGGAGGCAAGGTATGGAAATAAAACTTGTAACCTCTGTGTATGATATCCAGTACCCATTTGTCTTGGGTAATCAAAATCCAATTTTCCTTGAAAAGTGCCAACCTTCCTCCCAAAGGTGCTGCCAGGCAAGAGGGATCTGGCAGCTGAAAAAGTAGGTCATTGGGCCTGTTTACGAAAGGACTGGCCCCTACCCTCACTCTAAGATTGTGCAGGTGAACTCCCAGTTCTAGGTCTGAAGGAACTCTGTGCTCTGCCCCTACCACGCCTAGATCTACCCCTAGACTGAGAATCATAAGAAGGATACGTCCACCCCTTAGCAGGCCAATTCCTACTAAACTTTGGAGGCTGAACTTGCAAAAAATCCTTAACAGTCTGCATAGACTTAGCCTTGTCCTCCATTTTCTTCAAGACTGATTCCACAGGTGGACCAAACAACACTTCAGACTGCAAAGGAGCATCCAAAATCCTTGTTTTAACATGGTCAGAAAAATTCTGATCCTTCAGCCAGGCGTGCCTGCGAAGAACTGAACCAGTGGCAGCCACCCTAGACGAGGCCTGCACAGCATCAAAACCACATTGTAAAGAATGCTTACCAACCTGCTCAGAGACATGCACCAAATCTTGTAATTCTTTACACTCAATGCCTTCTGCCAGAGCATCCACCTTAGATTTCAATTGAGAAAGAAGAAAGTTTTGATATTTCAACATATGAAACTGGCAATTCAAAGCCTTCATTGCTAAGGTAGAAGAAGTATAGACCTTCTTTCCCCATCTATCCAAAGCTCTGGCCTCTTTATCTAGAGGAACCGGATTTTTTACAACAGAGGCCTTGACACCCTTGGGTCCCTGACTAATAGTTTCTGGGTCCGCCCTAGGACTCTTATAAAGGTATTTATGAGCCTCGGGCACCCTGTAATACCTATCTGGTTTGGCAGAGAATCAGGATTAAGCGAAGCCTCTGAAAACACATCCTGCACAACATCCAAAACAGGTGGTATAGCTAAGGGCCTATGTTGAGGTAAAAGCAAAAATTCCCTAAGCCTTTTCCGAGAATCAGAGAAGTCTTGACCTTCCCACTTAAAATGCTCCCTCATAGAGTGAAGTGTCTCTGAAAAAGAAAAATCCTCTGGAGGAGAAGCAGAAGGAGTGGAATCTTCTGCATCAGAATCAGAATAAGGAGAGTACTCCTGCAAGTCTTCAGCCGAAGACTCTGAAACATCTGAAGCCTGTTCAAAACTTCCCAACTCTGGCTCCACCCTAGGCCTCTTATCAGGAGGGCAAAGAACCTCTAATCAGAGTAATCAAATCTTCTGCCATTTTAAGCATGTGCTTCTTAGGCACAGATCCTGCTGAACTAGGAGTGACACCAACAGATGCTAAACCTGGCCTGCCCCTGGGAGAAGCCTTGGAAACAGAAGGAGAGGCCTAACCACCCTGGGAAGGGAGGGAGTACAGTAACCTGAGAAGCCCCTTCAGCCTGCCCTGCCTCAAGAGAGGCCACATCCTGCAAAATTAAAGTCTCCCCCTGAGACTCTAAAGAAGTCTCCGTCGGACCCACTGGTTCCACTGAAGCCTCTAAAGAACACGACTCATCTTGCCTGGGCTTAACTGTTTTGTCTTTTCTTTACCTTCGGGCGGGGGCCGGAGAATCCGACGGCATATTATAATTGCACCGCCATCAAGACCAGCCTAGCACAATCTAACCTTCGCTAATAGTGCGCTTATTGAACCTAGCACCTGCCGTCGTGCTCAGGCCCCAAACAAGGAATGCACAAAGAATGATAATCCCGTATCTGTTTCCCACAAGAAATACAATTATTCACTTTTTCTGACATCCGTACTACACTGAGGCAAGAAAAACAAAATAATCCCCAACGGGTACTTAGCCAACTTGGATTCGGTCTGAAACTCTTGCAACGCTGCTTCTGCATCGGACCATGCGGCAAAAGACTGAGGATATGACGCCGGTCATGCGCTTTTGTACCCTGACGTCCTGATGTCAGTTTTAAGCGCCTTGACCGACGTCAGCCTAATACTTTGGTATTCGGGCCGACCGAGGACAGCGGACTACCCATATGTAAGGACTGCAGCAATGTGAGATGAAGAACATCAGGTAGTTGTGGACCTGGAAAAGGAATCAGATCTACAGTGTAAAATATGAACAAAGGATCAAGTTGCAGCCTGTAGAAAACTTATACAATCAACTCCTTTCCAAAAAGGCCACAGAAGAAGCCAAGTAGGCCCTAACCCTGCTTGGAAGTGACTAGTAAGGATGAGAATAGCAGAAGAAATAGCACGGGACAACCATTATGAACAGTCTGCTTTGACACTGGTTATCTTTTATGTTACCTAAAGAGGAAACAATGACTGACGGGCCTTCCTGAAGGATTTTATTGTGTCAAAGTAACACCTGAGCTGCCTGTGGGAATCCAGATAGTGCATTTTCTTCTTTGTTATAATACTCTGGAAAGAATACATATTAGAATGGATAGTAAAGATAAACTCTGAAATTACTGAGGTGTAAAAAAAATGATTTGTTCTCAAGAAACCCTGTACCGATGGAAAAAAAATGATATAGGGCTGACTCGCTATTGGAGGTGTTAACTCAGGTACTCTTCTTGCAGAAGTCAAAGCAAGGAGAAACACAATTTTCCAGATATGAACCTCAAATTGCCTGAAGAGATAGGCCAAAAGGAACATGTGTCAGATTAAAAGTTTTTCCAATTAAAACTTCAAAGTAGCCCGATGATCTGTTGAAAAGGAATAGTACCATTTATCATTGACACAAGAGTTAAGATCCCTAGGGGGAGTCAACTTTTTTCTAGGCTGATGAAAAAAGTAAATTCCCTTTCAAAAACTGCTTGAATTGAGAACTACAGATAAAAGAGGTGGGTGTGGGAGCTCTGAGGGAAGACGAGCAGAAATGGCTGAAAGATGAAGAGTTAAGACCATAAGACCAGCCAGAGGACAATATATCATACAAATGATCTAGAACCGGATGCAACCAGATCTTAAATGGTCCTGGTTCTTAGTATGGCACTAACTAGAAAATGTTCTACATTTACCGTATTTGAATTTCTAGTAGCAGGTTTTTACCTACTTTAGTATCTGTTGCACATTCTCAGAAAAAAAGGTGCCTAAAAGATCTCAAAACTTAAGAGTCCAGGCAGTCAGATGAAGTATATACAAGTTAGGGTGTATAAAACCACCTCTGTCTTGTGTTAGCAAATCCAGAAAGTGAGGAATTTATTGTACTGCCTTAGGTAAGTATCACATTAACTCTTTCACACCTAGCCTGAGTGAAATGTCGCACCTCCTGGCACCCGCGGAGCACCTGTGTGGTCAGTTTTCACCCAAGCTTAAATTCTCAGAATGTAGTTTTGCAGCCTAGCTGTAAACAAAAGTATATATCTTATAAACTATAAAAGTAAAAAAAAAAAAAGTTAAAATACAAACGCGCACACACCTCTTCACCATGGTGAATATCAGCCAGGCTTAATGGTGATTTTAAATTAATAACGTTAATAAACAATACATAAATTTAATTATTATAACTACAGAAACAACAATTAATCTCCAAGTACAGAAGATAGATCCCACCTATTAGTGTGACTGTTGTTCATGTAGATATGACCTTCAATTAGCTGCAAAGCAGTTTTGTAAGTATTACTCCATTTTAAGATATTTGCATAAGTATGATTTGGATGCATATTTGTGTATGTAAAGCAGAAATAAATGTAAATATCGGAAAAACACTGCTAGACAAACACCAGGCATCAGTGCAATGTTTTTTTCCTGAATTGTTAATGCTTTCATTTGATACCACAGAGTACCATATAAATATCTTCTGGTTCAAATTATTAATATGATTATTAACACATAGCATATATTCATAATTTTTTGGAAAAGAACATCTTTTCTTTGGTACTGAGTACTCTATTTGTCTAAGAGGCCAAGCATGAGCTATGTGTTGACTGGCATGTGCAGTGCGCTTCTACAATGTATCCAGGTGGACGGTGCTAAAGATAAGTACAGAAATATGACATTTATGCATACTTTATTACTAAGCAAGTATAAATATCTGCAAATTGGCTTGCAAGTACACAGAGGTTATCAATGACAACTTTTGCAGCACCATGTAAGCTTTCATTTGAAAACATAAAAACAATGAAATGGGACAAGTTATTAACAAAAATATTAATATGGTATATATTCATAATCAAAATTAAATCACACTATTACTTACTGACCACTGTATTGGGGTCAGCAGATATTCCTGAGCTCCGTGACGAGCTATTCCAAGAAATGTTTTTCCGTCATACTACTATTTGGACTCTGCCCAAGATATTTACACAAAATGTGCATACTTACCACGTTTATGCTAAACAAGTACATATTTCAGCAAAGTGATGGTAGCTAAACAGCAGCTATTTTTGACATTTGTCCCAGCATCATGTAATAGTTCAACAGCCACTATAAAGTACCATCAGCTCTTGTCTTGATCAAGTCAGAAATATTAACATGGCATATATTTATAATTTGTTATAAAAATAAAAAAAATTATTTTCTTACCATAACATTACATTTGTGTTATCCATCTTCATTTCCATTAACCTGTGAGTCTCGGTTCTGATCTTCGGAACCGATCGGCCACTTTTTTTTTTTTTTTACACCTTGAGCTTTCTGATTTGAGCTCCTCAATGCCCCACTCCCCTAACGTACCTCAAATTAAGTTTACCAGAAAGGCGTAGCACATAAAAATATTTACAATGGAGAAAATACACAAGTCTGTAAACTAAATAACATCAGGAGCTCAACATAAGGCAATACCTTTGCACAATCAACCAGGCTTCCCAAAGACTTGGATAGGGGATGGGGGGGTTAATGGAAAGTGTCCCCAGCTACTAAGATCCAGGGTAGCCATCATGAAAGGATATTCTGCAGAACAGCAGACCCAAAAGCACTTCTACTCCTGGCTAGGATGTCCAATTTGTAATGTGTGGGGATTAGACCAAGTAGCTACAGTGCAAATGTCCTCAATAGAAACTCTAGACCAAAAAGGCTGAGAGGTAGCCATGGACCTTGTGGAGTGGGCCTTAATTTGTCCTGGCAAAGGAATGTTTTTGGAAGAGTAAATAAATGTAACACAGTCTTTCAACCACCTTGCTAGTGAGACTTTGGTAATAGATTTACCTCTGTTACCGAAAAAGATACGAAAATCTGATCAGACTTCCTAAATGGCTTGAACATCGAGCAAATGGAGAGTATATCCACCTTTGTTTTGATAATTGGGGAAAAAACTGGAAGACTAATGGACTAATCAATGTTTCCTTCCTTAGCCACCTTGGGTAAAAATGAAGGATTAGAATGCATGGTAACTCTATCCTTGTGAAAGATCAAATATGGAAATTTGGAAGAAAGGGCACTCTTCTTGCAGACATAACAGCTACTAGGAAAAAAAGAGTTTTCCAGGAAATGAATTTCAAATCTACAGTAGCTGCAGGCTCAAAGGGTTGGTGGACCAACGTTTGCAAAATCATTGTTAAATCCCAAGGTGGAGTAGGATCTTTTTGGAGGCGAGAGCAGGAAGGTACCCCTAAATGAATGCTTTGCATGGCTTAGAATAAGCAAGAGATAAGGAATCTAAGCCAGTGTGAAAATTGGGTATAGCTGCTAACTGGACTTTGACAGTGGAATAATAGCTCCATCAATGAAAAGAGAATCCAAAAAGTCAAGAATGGTGGCAACTGGTGCTGTAAAAGGATCTATTTGTTTTTGTTCAGCCCAGATAGAAAATCTTTTCCACTTGCTTTTATAAATCTTACTTGTTGAAGACCTAAGTGTGGAGACCAAAATCTCTTAAATGGGGGAAGAAAGCCTGGGATATCTTGCCATCATAGGAAGTGGAGAAACCATGCGGTTAGCTTCAGGCCCTATATGTTCGGATGGGGGTGCCCTGATGGGTGAGACAGCAGATAAAAGGGACTGGATCCAACCTCATCAGAGGGCAATCCAGATATGAAGACTGAGAGGATTCCTGAGTACTGACCATTGAACTGATAATGTCCATTGCAATATCATGTGGAAATGAGCCATGGGCAGAGGAGTTATTGTGATAGCTATTGAACCCAATGCCCTGAGAATTAAACTGGCTGGAGGTTGAGGTATGGTTAGAATTTGTCTGATATGACTTCAAAGATTTATTACCCTGTCTGTTGTCAGATAAGCACAGGATGTCCTTGTATTCAGACAAGCCCCAATGAAATTTATGACCTGAACTGGATCCATCTGGGATTTCCGCATGTTGATAGTTATCCCTAAAGTTGCGACTAGCTGTAGTAAGTAGTCTGTGGCTTGAAGGAGTAGATGCCTGGTCGAAGCCAGTCATTTGGATATGGAAAAATCTGGTAGCCCTGCAGTCTGAGATGAGCTGCCACTACTGCCAAGCATTTGGTGAACTCCCTGGGGGCTGTGGTGAGACCAAACAGAAGTAACCTGAACTGGTAATGACTGACTCCCAGCCAGAAATGTAGGAGCATCTGCCCATTTTTATATGGTACTACATGTCCTTCAGGTCCACAAAGCACATCCATTCGTCTGCCTTCAAGAGAGGCAAGATGAACTGGATTGTGACCATCCTGAACTTTGTGTGCTTTATCGATTTGTTCAGAAAGATCAGTACAAGAATAAATCTCAAGTCGCCAGTCTTTATGGATACTAAAAAGAATCTGGAGTAAAAGCCTGATTCAATTTGATCAGGGGGACCTCTTGGATGACTCTTTTTTGCAACAGCATTTCTAGATTGTGGGTCACGACCTCTCTCATAGGTTCATAGGTTGGTATTAGGTTATCGGCCCTAGGGCCTATACAAGCCTAGCCATAACAATTTCCTGGCTGTTTCTTCCCAAGCTATTTACTTCCCTGGACCCCTGTCTAGCAGGGCAACTGACGTAATCCCCAGGGTGAATTTCCTTTCTCCCATCCAATCATCAAGGTTCCTTTTGAAGAGGGCCAAAGAGGTGCTCTGCATGACATGTATAGGCAGTCTATTCCAGAGTCTGGGGAGTCTGTGGATCAGGAAACTATCCCTCCAACATGTTTTGTTTATTGTGATGACAAGGTTTAGATCCCTGGAGCGTGTGGCTCTGCGGGACTGGGATTTCTTTAAGTGTAGCATGTCCAACAGCTCTGAGTTTGACATGGCCTTGTATGTTAAGCAGAAATCGCCTCGGAGTAGACGATAAGCGACACAGTATAGCTGAAGTTTTTAAGGAGGTCAGCATAGGGCATCTGCTTTAGGCCTGTGATTCTTTTAGTGAGGTATTTCTGCGGCCTTTCCAGTTGTTGCAGATGTCTTGAGAGGTACATACCAAATGGGGCATTGTATTCTATAATGGGTCTAATGAGGGATGAGTACAGTGGGACAATGACCTCCTTTTTTCTGGATGAAAAGCCCTTAGTGATGAGATGTGCCACATAGAAGGATTTCCCGACTGTTGTGGCGAAGTGGTTATTGAAGGTGAGACCACTGTCCACCTGTCTCCCTAAGTCTCTTATCACACGTTTGGTGTTTAGTGTATTGCCACCTATGTGGTAATTCACGGGTGCATGTTTTTCCCAAAGGGGATAACTATACATTTCTTGGCATTGAGCTTGAGCCCATGGCTCTGGCACCAAGCATCTGCTTCTGTAAGGCCCTTTTGCAGAGTATCCACATCATTTGGGGATTCAATAATGGTTCCCAGTTTGCAGTCATCTGCGAAGTTTGTTAGCCAGAGTCCCTTAGTGTTGGCCTGTACGTCAGAGAAGTAGATACCAAACAAGAGAGGTCCCAGGACTGAACCCTGAGGTACTCATAGGTAGGTACCAGGCTATCTGCCCGAGGGCATTTATAAGCCTAGCCAGTGTGTGTCAGCTTTCGCCGCCCCATTGATTAATTACCTGATCCTCTGTCAAGCAGAGCCAATGAAGTGATCCCAGGGGTGTATTTTCTGTTACTCATCCACTCGTCAAGGTTTCTCTTGAAGAGTGTTAGTGAGGGGCTCTGCCTAATGTAGTTTGGAATTTTGTTCCAAAGAATGGGGAGTCTCTGTGACAGGAATCTATCCCTCCAGCATGTTCTATTTATTGTTGTGGTGAGGTTTAGCTCACTAGAGCACGTGGCTCGCAGTGACTTGGATTTCCTTAGGTGGAGCATGTCCATCAATTCTGAGTTGGACATGCCTTTGGAAGTCAGGCAGAGATCACCTCTGAGTAAGGGATATGCCACTGAGTACAGCCAGAGTTTTTTCAGTCGGGCTGCATAGGACATATGTTTGTGGCCAGAAATCCTCTTGGTGAGGTACTTTTGTGGTCTTTCCAGCTGTTGGAAGTGTCTTGTGAGGTACATCCCAAATAGGGCATTGTACTTTATGATGGGTCTGATGAGTGACGAGTAGAGGGGCACTACAACCTTTTTATTTCTAGATGCGAACCCTTTAGTAATTAGATGGACCACGGATTTCCTAACTACTTTGGCAATATGATTGTCAAAGGAGAGATTACTATCTACCTGGGTCCCCAGATCTCTTATTACCTTTTCTATATTAAGGGGGCTGCCACCTATGTGGTAATTCGTGGGTGTTTTGTTTTTCCCAAACGGGATGACTATGCATTTTTTGGCATTTAGCTTGAAGCCATAACTTTGACACCAGGTGTCCGTCTCAGTAAGGCCCATTTGGAGGATGTCCATGTCAGCAGGAGAATCAACTATGGCTCCCAGTTTGCAGTCATCGGTGGACTTGGTTAGCCATAGTCCTCCTGTGTTTGCCTGTACTTCTGAGAAGTATATGCTGAAAAGTAGGGGTCCCAGGACCAAGCCTTGCGAGACACCACTTGTGACTGGTTTAGAGTCGGACCTGGAGCCCACTATTCTTACCATGTGAGTTCTGTCTGTAAGCCAGTTAGCAACCCATCTCATGACGTAGGGGTTTATGTTCAGGCTGGTGAGTTTTTCTGTAATACCCGAGTGGGGAATGGTGTCAAGGTAGGCTGTGTGAACCACCTTTCCCTCGTCTATGGCCTTGGTGACTGTCTCAAAGAAGTCAGCCAGGTTTAGTAGGCATGATCTGCCCTTAACAAAGCCGAACTGGGTCAGGTCAAGTGTTTGGAGGTTCCCAATGTCTTTGTTAATGAGTTCCACGATGATGCGCTCCATAGCCTTGCAGACCAGGCTAGTCAGGCTTATGGGGCGATAGTTACCAGGGTCAGTTGTGGCCCCTCCTTTCTGGAGTAGCATAACCGTTGCTGTGTGCCATTCTGTGGGCACGTAGCCTGTGGAGAGGCTGAGGTTGAACTGCATGTTTAGGTGGGGGGTTAGTTCGTTCTGTAGTTCATGCAAGACGCAGCCTGGGACACCATCTGACCCCATTGATGCTGTGTTTTTGGCTTTTGAAAGTGCTGTTTTCACCTGTGCATCTGAGATTTCTGGGACACTACACTTTTCTGGTATTGTTGTGGGCCCTTTTGGGGGTGAGAGGGGGTGAAGTTTGCACTGAATCTATCTGCCAGGATGTTGGCAATATCAGAAGGTTCAGTATATTTTGTGCTATTTTGCACTAGTTCAGTGCATATCTGCGAGTTTCCGCTTAGATTCTTAACAGCTAAAGAAGGCTTTGTGGTTATCTTTTGAATCCTTGCCTATTTTTCTTTCGAAGTTAGCCCTGGATGATTTTATGAGGGACCTTAGTTTCTTACTGATACTGATCAGGGATGTCTTTCCTTCTTGGGATTTGCTTTTTTTCAGAACTAGTTTCCTCCTTCTATTGTATAGCCTGTTTATTGCAGGGGTCCACCAGACTGGTTTCCTTCTCTTAGAGGAGTGAGTCTTGGTTTTGCTAGGGATGGCACGATCCATGCATCCTTGTAGGTTCTCATAGAGTGCATTTGTAAAGGTTTCTGCATCTTGGGCAGCGTTATCCTTTAGCATGGGGGATGTGAAACTTACCGCCTCGGTCTTAAGCAAGGTGAAGTTTGCTTTAGAAAAGTTTTTTTTACTGTGGTTTCCTTATATCATGGATAGACTTCTCTAAACAATTACCAACAAACTAAGTTGCAGACTGCCTTATCAGCCCCTATAATGGGCAACTACTGGAATGTCCCTGCTTATTTTTAGTCAAAGTGTCAATCTAAATCATTCACAGAGGTGAAACATTATAAAAAAATATAAACAATCAAACCAAATACAGTATATGGTTAGAATACCAAACATGCAGCAATTACACATTAGAGTTTATAACCTTTTGTGCATGAATTACACTCAAACGCTTCAAAGCATCCTCATGGTTCTACTATTCTTGTCAACTAGTCTGACCATTTCAGGAGGAATTTGCACATTTTAACATCCTTTCAGAAGTTCTTTATAATAATTTCACTAATTTCACAGTCCAAGAAAGAAAAAAAAGCAAAATCTGACCAAGGGTCACCCTGGGGTCTTTGAACAGATACGATGTAGACTGTCTGCACATCAAGTGAAAACTATACTGACTCTCATGTTGATCCAGTGCAGAAATGGGACAGATGGAGCTGTTCCTCTGCAGAGCTTATATTAAAGCTCTTTCAGGAATTGCACCAAGGCAGAACTAGATATTTTAAGTTGACATACTGGGAATTGAGAATGTAACCATTCATCAACAGGTCATAGAATATATAATTAAATGTACATTTATTCTACGCTGCCTATTCAGTTTTATAGTAAGCAATACTGATACTATAAAACCTGGACAAGACTTCCAGGAAGGAAAGGTTTAACATTTTTGGGGGCATAATTCTAGCAACATATCCTGCAGGGTATAAACACTCTGGCATGTAGAAGTAAGACGTAATATACTCTATAAATAAATCTAGTCATGCTGATATATGTACTAGACCACATAGCTAAAAAGGGAAGATAACGAAGTCTAGCTGTTCCATAAAACAGAAGGGAGCAGGCAAACAAAAAGCGTGGCAACGGTTAAAATTTCTGGGGAAGAGAGCACGTGTGGCCCAGAAATGTATAGATGTGACCATTAAAAAAGCCAGCTAAACACTCAGAGGAATGGATGAAATAAGTTTGTAGCTTTAAAGTTTGCAGACAAGATAATGTAATACTGAAGGATAGCAATATGCCTAAGGTAGTTGACAGTCACAGCATGAAATTATGGGAAAGAGTAGTGGAAGCTAGGTTAAGAAGGGAGATGATGATTAGTAATCAGCAGTATAGTTTCATGCCAGGAAAGAGCACTACAGATGCAATGTTTGCTCTGAGTGTGTTGATGGAGAAGTACAGAGAAGGTCAGGAGTAGTTGCATTGTGTCTTTGTGAACTTAGAGAAAGCATATGACAGGGTGCCTACAGAGGAGTTGTGGTATTGTATGAGGAAGTCGGGAGTGGCAGAGAAGTATGTAAGAGTGGTACAGGATATGTACAAGGGAAGTGTGACAGCGGTGAGATCTGCAGTGGGAGTGACAGATGCATTTAAGGTGGATGTGGGGGACTACATCAAGGATCAGCTCTGAGCCCTTACTTATTTGCACTGGTGATGGACAGGTTGACAGATGAGATCAGACAGGAGTCCTCGTGGACTATGATGTTTGCAGATGACATTGTGATATATAGTGAGAGTAGGGAACAGGTTGAGGAGAGCCTGGAGAGGTGGAGATATGCTCTAGAAAGGAGAAGAATGAAGGTCAGCCGAACTAAGACAGAATATATGTGTGTGAATGAAAGGGAGGACAGAGGAATGGTGAGGCTGCAGGGAGTAAAGTTGGCAAAGGTGGAGCTGGATTTGGAGTCAGCTACTTTTACAGTGTGAGTTCTGTCAGTAAGCCAGTTGGCAACCCATCAAATGACGTAGGGATTAATGCCCAGCTTAGTAAGGTTATCTATGATTTCAGAGTGGGGGATGGTGTCAAAGGCCTTGGCGAGGTCCAGATAGGCTGTGTGGACTGCCTTACCCTCGTCCACGGCTCTGGAGACTGATTCAAATAAATCAATCAGGTTCAGGAGACAAGATTGGCCCTTCACAAACCCAAACTGGGTGGGGTCCAGTGTTTGAAGGTTGCCAATGTCTTTGTTTATAAGTTCCATGATAATACGTTCCATGGCCTTGCAGATCAGGCTCGTCAGACTGATGGGGCGGTAGTTCCCCGGATCCAAGGTGGATCCTCCCTTGTGAAGTGGGATAACTGTAACTGTGTGCCACTCAGTGGGCACGAAGCCTGAGGTGAGGGTATGATTAAACATGACACTTAGGTGAGGTGCCCGTTCATTTTATACTTCATGTAGTACACAGCTTGGGATGTCATCTGGTCCCATGGATGCTATATTCTTAGCTTTGGAGAGTGCGTTTTTTACCTGTGTGGCCATTATTACCGCAATTTGGCAATCTTTCGGTATTGAGATGGGCCATTTAGGGGGTGAGAGAGGGGTGAAGTTGGCACTGAATCGATCTGCTAGGATATTGGCAATATCCTTGGGATCAGTATATTTAATGCCATTCTGTTGTAGCCCAGAGCAGATCTGAGCATTGCCATTTAGATTCTTGACATAGTTATAGAATGCCTTGTGGTTGTCTTTGGAATCTTTGGCAATTTTATTTTTGTAACTAACTTTGGAGAATTTTATGAGGGATCTCAGCTTCTTACTGAGACTGGTAAAAGAGTTTTTTGCATCCTGGGATTTTCCTCTTTTCTGCAACAGTTTCTTCCTTTTGTTGTAAAGTTTGTTTATGGCAGGGGACCACCAGATTGGTTTCCTTTTTTTGGAGGAGAGCATCTTGGTTCTATTTGTGATGGCACAATTCATGCATGAGTGGATGTGCTCATACAGTGCCTTAGTGTAGGACTCAGCAGTTGAACTTTCAGTTCCCATCTGCATGGGTGTCATGAAGTTTGCAACTTCTGACTTGAGTAGCATGAAGTTGGCTTTGGAGAAGTTTTTTATGGATGTTTCTTTACTGGGGGGTGGGGGTGGGATGTGGATGTTATGGGTGATTAGCTTATGGTCTGACCTGACCAATGAGGGGGTGACCATAGGTGCGAAGCATCAATTTCCCATGTTGGTAATGACCAGATCTAGGATATCTGCTTAGAAAAACTTCGGTAACCACCACAGAAAAATAACTGTTAGAATCTTCTCTTTAATAAACTCCAATAAAATGAATTCCGATAAGCGCTTTCAGCAAAAAATGCCTTCTTCAGATCGTTGAATTCATAAGATAAAAATCAGAATTTAAAAACCTATTGTCCAATCAGATTACATTTCAATGATTTCATGGGCCAATCAACATACTTCTATTACCTTCGCATAAGGCCAGTGAAGATAGCGTTGGAAATTCTCTCACATAGGCCAAGTATATTATTGTCAGCCAATCACAGTCAGGCCCCTCAAGTTCAGTAACAAATAATTATGCATTAAGATAAACCAATGATAGAAGGGAGGAGAAAATCATCCACCAATCTCTGTGGGTTCCAAGGGACTCTTCCATACTAAGACCAAGAACCTTATCTTTAGACAAAGCGACAAGCGATCAAACCTATCATATCATGTCCAATGCCAGCAAACATATTAACTTGGTGAGGTAACAGATAAATCACCAAACATAATAATGTATTGAATATACGACATAAAGAAATAGTAAAATTCTTTCCTGGTATGCACATTTCTATCATATACCATTAAAAAAAATTTTATTCTTGTTTTTGTTTCAGTAAGGAGCGATGACGTCTTTATAATATAGGCACAGCGTAAATAGATGTAAAATTATTCATAAACATGTGCTATACATTGCTACCTTTTACATCGCAAAATCCAAAGTTTTTGGGAAGAATAGTATTTTCAAAAAGAAAAACCATATGGCAAGTCAAATCGCATGAGGCGAGGAAGCTATGTCAAACTCATGCACCTTAACCAATCAAAGCTAATATCACGGTGTAAAAACCAATTGACAGATGGCAAAAAATGCTTCATTTCATTGGTTGAGCATGAATGTAGATCACCAATCACGTCTTGCAATATGTTGTTCCTATCCAGGGTCAGCTTTTCATGTCTACACCACTTAGAAACCATCTATGAAGTGAATAACCAATCGGAACACTGCAATATAATTTCCATTATACCAAGCGAAAATCACCCTTTTCTAAATATTTCCCTTTGTATATTTGTGACCAATTCTTTTATCTGGTATATATTTTCTGTTGCAATTATATCAAAACTACTAAAACATGAAGCGCTACAGCCTTAGCAATGTGAGCGCAACATGAACTGATGTAAAATTGTGTAGCTTCTTTTACGAGAATTGCTCTTTAGCAGATGTGATATATTGCTTCCTTTCATATCTCAAGTACCAAGATTTAAAAAGAAAATGGTGCTTCATCAGCAGAAGTCCATTACAACAGTTAGTCGCAGAGATGGAGAAACTATGTAAAGTTCCTATGACAGATATAAATATACCATGACCAAACAGAAATGATTTTAGAGTACTATAGCCAATGAACGAGCGATGAAGAAACTTCATCTCATTTGTTCAACTTGAAAACAAATCACCAATCACATCTTCCAGACTACTGCTCCTATCCAGGGTCAGCTCTTCGTGTCTAAGCCATTTAGGCAACCTGTACGATGGATAACCAATGAAAACAATGTAATTGCTTACCATTACACCGAGTAGAAATGTTCCTTTATTATATGCTTTGATATTGGATCGAACATGGCGTAAAACATAAACAAGGACTCAGATCTTTGCAGCTAAAAATTACAAAAATTATTAGTGTCCAACTGTATTCCGTAGTCTTCAATATAAGTTTAAAAGGAACCACCACATTTAGACCAGGTGGACGATTCGCTTGTAAGCTGGCAATCCAACTTATCTCCCTGACTTCAGTCCTGTTCATAATATCACCACCTCTTGCATTTAAATTAATAACCTAAATAACTTGAAATTTAAGGCTGTGTGATGAATTCATTGAGCAATGGGTGGCCAAAGCATTGTTTGGATCAGAGTTTCGAATATCCCTTTGGTGTCTCAAAATGCGATCTTTTAGATGCTGGTCAGTTTTTTAAAAATAGAAAGGATGACAATGGCAGCAGGTGGCTAAATAGATTAAACGTTGAGTGTTGCAGTTTGCATAAGCATAAAAGTGTAAGATTGTCCTGTAATGGGATGCATTCAGCATTTGTTTCTTTCTATTCGGTACCTTTGGCAGCTCTACATTATTGACTTTTATAGGTCTAGGATATCAGAGCCCCTGGTGGGACTATGGATTAGTTGATCCAGGGCATTGGAATTTATGAATTCCAAGAACCGTTGGGCAAAGGTGTTGGTACATGAGTAGTTTTCCCAGTTAATGGCAGGGTAGTTGAAATCACCCAGTATTAGGGTGTTTGGGTGTATATTAATATTTTTCAGTATGTTTAGAAAGGTGTAGTGAGCATCTTGGGGCATGGTGGGGGATCTGTAGCAAGCTACAATTTGGATTGCAGTCTTATCTAGTGTTAGTTGCACCAGGAGAATTTCAGATGCATTGTGTTGGGCAACAAACCTGGTGGTGTGAATATCCTTGGTGAATATGGACACTCCTCCACCTTTAGTGTTTCAATCCTGGTTTGGTGCCCGAAAAGTGTGGTAAGAGTTGTAGCCTGGTATTGCAGGGGTGCTCTCTGGAGCCTTGAACCAGGTCTCAGTTACTGCACAGATATCGATGTTCTCCATTTTTAGGAGTCCCTCGAGAGAGTGCATTTTGAAGTTTAGACTTCTAGCATTGAGTAGCATTACCTTCAGATTTTGCATGCTTGTACTTGTTACGGTGGTGATTTTGTCCTTTGAACTTTGCCTAAAAAAGGCACTATAGGGGTGGCAAGAGCCTTAGCCAGTAACCTGAATCCCAGGAGCGACAGGTGCAGACCACCTCTGGCAACGCATCGTGATCTGTCGATCATGTCGTCCCAGGCAGACAGATACTGGATCCCCTTTGAATGACACCAGAAGCTTAGCCAATTGTTGAAGTCAATAATTTTGTCCTTATATTGTGGTATCATTCTGGGCGAAGGCAGGATGCTACTCAGGGCTAGGGTCATACCTGCCTGGGCCACATGATCCGAGAGCTCTTCCATGTCTCTTTTCATGTAGTCCAGGGAGGTACGTCTCAAGTCATTCACTCCAATAGGGACAATGACAGAATCATATTTGTACTTGTTGTGGAGTGACTTGAGTGCATGAGTTATGTGGTGGATCCTGGCACCCGACAGGCAGCTGACTGTAATTTTCTCATTGTTCAGCCTGGTGAGTGGGACATCAGTGTGCCTAACTATGGAGCCACCTGTTAGGTACTTTGTCTTGCCTTAGGCGCTGTTGATGGGTGGTACACTGGTCTTGTGAGCTATGTGACACTTTGGTTGTGATTGGTGTTTGTTTGCGTTCCAGCTTCAGTGGTCCTTGTTGCTTGGGCAGGTTACAGTTAAGGGCCTCTGCATATGTGGATTTAGTGTTGCTATGCGTGGGTGGTGTTGGTGTGAGTTTAGAAGTGCTATGTGTTGCTTGAGGTGTAGTGCGGGTGTTAACCTTCTCCTCTTGACTGTCTAGCACAATTTTGGGTGGAGAGAGCTTTGCTTCCAGTCTGGCAATTTAAGTACATCTCTCACAGGTTGTAGTGTTGGGTGGTAGGAGGAGAGGGTTGTCTGTGTACATGAGGCAATTGCTGCATTGTCCCAGTATGCCCAGATTCACCAGGTGGATAGGAGAAATCACTGGAAGCTGACCCTTGGACATGCCTGGTTTGGTGCTTTTTTAGCAAGGTACTTTGCAATTATAGGCTGTTTAGTGCCTATGATTAATTTCTCCTTATTAATACAGAGAAATGAGTGCTTGTATCAGTTTAAGGCTTCATCGTGCTTTCCAGCAGGTATTAGAGCAAGTGCTAGTCACACAGATGCTTAAAGGTAAGATGAAAAAAATGGTTTATCCTAAACACTGCAGTGTGCACTAGAGAAGTTAGATGTGAAAGTAGGTAACAGGTTTTACCTGTCTAAAAAGTTAAGTTTTAGTGGAGAGTCACTATTTTTAAAACAGCAAGATAGATTGAAAGGGGGTGATCACTTTTGTATTCTGGTACTATGGAATACAGTAGAATGGCCAATAAATTTAAATAGTTGAAGGGGAGTGACTTTACAAAATGATAATTTTGTGCTTACACAAGCCAGTGAAAGCATAGAGGAAATTAGATATATGGTCAAATTAACATACGAGGCAGGCCACTAGAAAGACAGTGGTATTTAAGAACAAGACAGTGAAAGGGTGGGGGGGTGGAAAAAAAATCTGCCTGACCCACAAGAGACAGAGCTGTGGTGTCTTTTGAAGTTTTAATATGCAGTTAAAAGCAGAATAAAAGTAAAACACAAGGTAAAGAAAACAAATCACAGTATTCAAAATATAAAAAGGCAATAAGCTAATACAAAATACAACAAATAAAAAGCAAACTAACCTTTCCTTCACAGCAAAGTGTAGCAGAGTCTAGGTGAGCCTTTCTAATAAAGCTCTGAAATGTTTTATTTTACCCCTTAAATAGAAGGTTTAGTTCCTAGCTCCACCCCCTCAGTTCATAAATGATTAACCTTAAGTGACCTCTTCTATCTTATGTATGAGTCCTTAATTGATCAGTTCTAATTTCTGCCTAACTCACAAGAGACAGAGCTGTGGTGTCTTTTGAAGTTTTAATATGCAGTTAAAAGCAGAATAAAAGTAAAACACAAGGTAAAGAAAACACATCACAGTATTCAAAATATAAAAAGGCAATACACTAATACAAAATACAACAATTCTGATTTGGTGGAGCAAAAGGGAGGTGACATTTTCTCTTGGGAACTTCCACAAAGAGAATGAAGTATCCTCTGGATATGATCCTTAGCACCCATTTGTCACTTGTGATGGCCTCCCAGGCTTTTGAGTGCAAGGAGAATAGCCCCTCGACTGCCTCCAGAGGAGGATAGATGGGCAACTGTTCAGGATCACTGGAAGGACTTGTCCACAGAGGTTTCTCATGACCCTTGATTTTGCAGACCCACTCGATCACATGGGCAGTGTCTTCCATTTTGATTACTCCCCCCTCCGCCTCAGGGGGGGTAATTTTCCTAGAGTGTCCTGAAAAAGATCCTGTGACTTTCAAAACCATGTTTTCTTACTCCCATGCTGATTCCTGAAGAAGGTCGTTTCTGGGGTAGAGAAATGTATTTGATTGGCACACAGCGTCTTTCCATCCTTCTCACTCTGGGAGAGAGTCTCCCAAACAGTTGGCCCAAACAAGATGGAGCTGTCAAAGGGGGCTTTAATAAAGGCTTGTTTGAAAGGCTCCGCAAAATTACACAGCCTCATCCAAGTATGACGTCTCATGGCAATGTCCAAACCGGTGGCCCTTGAGGAACCTCTGCAGCAGGGGAAATCAACCTCATGGATGCATTGGCTAGTGACTGTAGGGTGGCCAGTCTGGAGGAAAAGGATTTCTGATCCTCGGCTGACATGCACCCTGGGGTTGAGCTAGAAAGCTCCTTTACTAGCTCCCTTTGTACCCTCGTAAATTGAGACAAATAGTTTAATGCCCTCAAGGTGAATGTGGAAGAGGCGTAAACTCTTTTGGCAAGTCTGTCCAATTCCCGGGATTCTCTACTCAGGGATGGACGGAGGACCTCTCCTGGGCAAGCTCCTTCTTGGTTGCTACCGCAACAACCATGACATCTACAGGGATACCCTTGGCCCAAAACAACTCATCTATGGGGGCACTGAGAATGTTGTCCGCTCATTTCAGAACTGGCTCTACTGTGTTCCTTCCAAGCCCTGGAAGACACCAGCTGGATTAGTGGGTCAGCCGGGGGGGGGGGGCACCAAAGTAGTAAATGGGCCAAACCTGAAAGCCTCTCACAACACTGATTCCTCCAGGGAAGGGTTTTGGGCTGACAAACCACTCCTCTGGTGCAGGATTTCTAAAATATCTCCAAAGGAGATGTCATCAGGTGGTAACTTTGGGAACCCTTCCTGTTCTTCAAAATCAGTGTCTGTGGTAACTGACTCCATAAGGGAATCAATCTATTTCCTTTTTACACAGCCTCTTCCGAGGGGCCTCCTCGATGGGACAGTCTAGGGATGTATCCACAAGGCACTAAGGAGGCCTTGGGCACCAGACTAGTATCAGTGGGGGGAGGTACCATGGCAGAGGGCACTCAGGGTTTCCCCTGGATAGGAGAGAACCCTCTCCACCACTTCAAAAGCTGAAGGGGTCCAAACCACTGACAGCTGTCCCACCAAGGCTGAAGCCACTGAAGTCGACATCCCACAGAGAGCTCAAGCCTCCTGCTCCACAGGAGGTGTTGGAGCCAAGCTGTTAAAAGCCAAAGCTCCAAGGGGAAGTGAAGGCTCCAAAGGCTTGAGAGTCAATGCCCTTCCCCCAGAACTGACCTTGACACTATGGCTCCAAGACATACTCAAAAGAGATCTAGGGTACGTTACTGGAGTGGGGCATTGTGGGCATAGAGAGGATCTCAAATTAGGAAGCTGAATCTGTTAAAAAAAAAAAAAAAAAAGTGTCTGATTGGTTCCGAGACTCATAGTTTAATGAAATAAAGAGGACAATATCAGGTTTACAGTTTCTCACTTGCACCGATTTTTGATTACACAATGAATGAATAAATGAATGAATGAATAAATACATTTTTGTATAGCAGTTATTTCTTCTCATCTCACTTCTGTCAGAAAACAATGTGATCCCACTGTCACCTTTCTATCATACCTCTCAACCTCTTAGTTCAAGAATCAAAGAGAAAGCTACAAATAAGTATACAAATAACTGACCGAAGAATGCATGCTTTCATCTCATGGCTGTCAGAAAACAGTGAAACCTTTTCCATACCTCTCAACCCCTTGGCTCAAGAATAAAGAAGAACGCTGCAAAATAATGGTAGGCAGGCAAAGAAACAAAATTAGGAAAGTACAGTTGTGTAACATATTACCAAAACAGCAGATGCTTTTCTATTCACTGTTGCAGCATCCTTTATCTAAGGGACCTCCTGCCAAGGAAAGCGCAACGTCTGGGCCAGTAAACCAAAGCCTACAGATCTTAAAGGCACCGTACGTGTATGCTCCCCTTACAAGATATAGGGCATAAACGTGACATATGAAATGCAAACACTCATAACTACAAAACCCATGAGAAACAGAATACCATCAGGGCAAGGAGGAACATGTGCATCCAGAAAGAAAAATAAGGATGGAAGAAGGGATAAGCCCCCCTTTGGCCAGGACAGAACTAGAACCCAGGGCAAGGGGCAGGACAGAGCAGTAAGGAGGGAGCGAGCGTATACTGCAGCACTGAAGAAAAGGACATCTACTGTTACTGCAAGATTTTACATAACTGTACTATGTCCTTCCATGTCACTGTTGCAGGATTCTTCACCTAAGGGAAAGTACAGGAGCTCAAGAGGAAGACTGGGAGAAGAAGGCAGAACAGCCCTGGCAAAACCTGCTCTGGCCCTGGAAATAACATCCAACTTGCAATGTTTAGTTAAAGCATGAACGGAGGACCAGTAGCAACCTCAATGATGGAACTGGTATCCAGAACCTTGAAAAAGGCACCAGAGGAGGCAATTGCCCTAGCAGAATATACCTTTATACACAAGGAAAGACATTTGCCATGGAGAGAATAAGAAAAGGAAATGGCCTTAGAAATACAGGAGGAGATGGTTTGCTTAGAAACAGCCAAACCCAAAGTCCTGGGATGAAAAAAAACAAAATGCTGCTGAGATTTGTGAATAATATTTGAGCTATCTGTGCAAATACAAGGTGGGAAGAACCTTCTCACTGGCACTGTGCAGAGAAGGAAAAAGGAAGGAAGATGAATAGTCTGATTAAGGGACAACACACAGACCACCTTGGGCATAAAAGAAGTATTAGTATGAACAGATACCCTGTCTCGGTGAAAAACTAAGAAAGCAGGAATAGCTGTGAGAGCCTGAAGTTCAGACACTCTCTCTTGGCTGAAGTAAAGGCCAAAAGAAGAACGGTCTTCCAAATATGATGTGCAAGGAAGCTGAGGAAGAAGGCTCAAAAGGAGCCTGGCTCAATTTTTCAAGTATAAAACTCAAGTCCAAGGAAGGCAAAATAGCCTTCCTGAGAATCATAATATGAAGGATGCCTCTAAGAAATTGCTTGACCTCAAATCTAGAATCCAGAAGAGCAGTCAAAGGCATAAAAGCAGAAACTGCTGATAGGTGAGCTTTAACTGAAGAATATGTCAATCCAGCATGGAGCAGATCACTCAAGTAAGACAGAACCAGAGGAACCTCCACAGATTGGGGATACTGATGGCAAGAGAGGCATCAGACAGAAAATCCCTTCCATTTGGACAAATAGGATTTTCTTGTAGTGGATTTCTTGGCCTCCTGCAGAACTCAGAGCACGTCCTCGGAAAAGAGGTGCCTAAATGGGATCAAAACCATATCGGTCGCAGTGTCAGTTGAAGTGTGCATAGTGGAGGATGGACAATAGATCTCTTGTCTTGTGTGGGAAAATTCACCCTGGGAAGTAACTTGTGGTGACTGCCCATGGCCAAGTGAGAAAGAAGGGGGAACCAATGCTATCTGCCCAAAAGGGAGTCACCATCAAGATTATGGGAGAGTCCTGCCTGATTTTGTGCACAACTCTTGGCAAATGAGGAAGATGTACAGAAATATCCCCTTCCAAGGAAAAGACAGGGTGTCCACTTTCCAAGTCAGTGGATTTGGGACTTGAACAGAATAGAGGAAGCGGTCTATACTGAATGGAGGAAAAATGATCTACCTGAGGAAAATGCCACCAATGGATGATGCCAATGAACACATTTCCTTGAATCATCCATTTGTGAGCTTGTGTCCTCGACCTGCTCAAAGAGTCTGCCACAAGGTTGTGCTCTAATGGAACGTAAACTGTCTGAAGTGTCACTTGATACTGGATGGCTAGATCCCAGACCTGAAGAGCTAGTGTGCAAAGTAGATAGGACCTTGTGTCCCCTTGCTCATTGACATATCATATCACTATGGTATTGTCTGTGAAAATCTTGAGGGGGTCCAAGATAAAAGAATAAATGAAAAGCAGGCAGAGCCAGGAACACAGTCCACAAGAGGCACCCCACCCCCTGTCAGAGCCATCAGCGAAAAACTCCTGAGTGGGAACTGGAGTTTGAAAAGGAAGCCCTGAATTGACAGAAAGTTGATGAATCTACCACTTAAGTTTGAGCTTGAGACAAGAAAGAAAAAGAAACAGGGAACTCCAGGGGGTGGCAATGTTGAAGCCACACCGATTTGAGGTACCACTGATGTTTCCTCATAAGCATCCTAGTAAGAGGGATCATGGGAGTGGTGGAAGCCATAAATCCCAGAACCCTGAGAAATCCCCTGGCCATGACAGGGGAGAGAGGAAGAAGAGACTGGAAAAAAAGCTATCAGAGACAGCGCCTTAGGGTCAGGAAGAGATGCATGGGAACTTTCTGAAGTCTGCATTTCAGGAAAACATAGTCCTGGGGATGTGTCAAAACTGATTTCTGGAGTTTTATGATGAACTCCAGACTATGTAAAAGAGAAGTGGTAAACAGGAGATCTCATAGTAGACTGCTGGGAAAAGGAGCTTGAATAAACATTGTCTAGATATGGCAAAATCTGTATACCTCAAAGCCTTCAAAATGCAATGACAGGAGCAAGGCATTTGGTGAGCTGAGTACCCTTGGGGCAGTAGAGAGGCCAAAATGCAAAGAAGAAAACTGAAAATGCAAGGAAGAGACAGAGAAATGTAAGAACGTCTTGAAGACAGGATGAATGAGGATGTAAAGGTATGCATCCTTAAGATCTAGAGACACCAGAAAGGCCTGAGGGGACAGACAAGGAAATAATGTCTGAAGGGATAACAGCTAAAAAGAAGGGATATTGAGAAAGGCGTTGAGCAGGCAAAGATCCAGACTTGGTCTCCATGTACCCTCCTTTCAGGAAACCACAACATTCTGGAGTAAAATCCCTTCACCATCTGGGTGGAAGGAATGGGCTGAATGATGCCTTGATCCAAAAAATATTGTAGAACCTCTAGGAAATGTGGATGCTGTTCATCGGGGGGTTGAGGAATGCCTGAACAGGGACAACAGAACTTCCTAACCATGAAATATCCCTGACAGATAACGTAAAGAACCCAAAATATCAGGTAATTGATACCAATTTGGAAGAGAAAGGGAAAGAAAGACACAAGGGGACCTGGCCAAGGAGAGGGGAAGGCCAAACAAAGAGAAGCAAGCTTGTCCTGAAAATAAGGTTTCTGTGAGAAAGGGGTCTGAGTAGACATAGCAAGGGGAGACACTCCTAGATCCCTTCTTATCCCTTAGAAGGGAGGTGAGTTTGCCTACAAAGAAAAGCAGACTTGGAAGGATAGTTTCTCTGAAACTTGGGAATAGGCAAAATAAAAATATGTTTCAGCTCCTGCAGGGCCTTACCCTTATCCTGGAGGAATTTGAATAAGTCAGCAGCAGCAGTCCCAAAAAGACTTTTGTTATTCAGAGAAGCATCCAAAAGTTTGGTCTTGATTTCATCAGGTAAATCATGAAGATGCAGCTAAGAATAATGCCTCATGACTGAACTAAAGTCAGGCGCCATGAAAGAGGCATCGGTTACATCATAGCTGCATTTAATTGAATGGTGGGCAACCTAAGAAGTACATAAAAGAGAAAGGGCATAAGCCTTTTCATCATAGTTAGGTAGGTCAGAAACCACCTTGGAAACCTAGGGCAAGAGGGGCAAAACATACCTAGTCATATGGGCCTGGTAGTTAATTTCCCTAAAGGACAAGATGGCAGTTTTGTAAACCTTCTTGCCCAACCTTTTCATGACTCTACTGTCCTTATCAGAAGGAAGCAACTTGGAGGAGGGCAAAAACTTGAAGGGATTATCAGAAGAAGCTGACACCACTGAAGGGTCAGCAGGCGGGTGTTTATAAAGGAATTTACAATACTCAGGCACCTTGTAGAACCTATGAGGTTTCTCAGATACAGGAAGCTGCGGGTCAGGTGCTACAGAAACTGCAGAAAAGGTATTCAAAAGTGCAGCTAAGACAGGTGGAGCAGCAGATGGCTTGCAAAACTCCATCTGTAGGAGTTCATAGTATTTTTTTCTGAATATCAGAGACCAGGGAACATTCCCACTTAAAATAGTCCATCATGCGGGCAATACTATCATTAAACGGCAACACTTTCAAAGGAGAGTCTGGACTTAAGGAATCCACCTCCTACGAACTACAGTCCAAGAGGGAAGGAATTTGGTAAGAGTAGGCCAAAGATTCTTTCCTGAAGTCCAAATCCTCATCTAAGGAATTTAATTCCCTAGGCCACTTATCAGGAGTAAAAGATCAGTGAGGAAACAGGAAAAGAAATCCCTTTAGGAAGCATTAAGGCCATCAAAACATTAAATAAACCTTGACTGAAATCCTTCCATTCATGCTGGGGATTCTTAAAAGAGGGAATATGTTTTGTCTTCTGTTTCTTCTTCTGTGGGACATCTGCCTGAAAAAGCCTCAGAAGGTCAGACCCCTAAAGCAACTCTATAATGGTGGTAGGAATTTCATCCCCCACTAAGATCTAAGGAATACCCATTGGTCCCTCAGATATTATATTATCAGATGAGGTTCTCCCTCAATGTGAGGTACAGACGTTTGAAAAACCTCTGAGGGTATGTGAGAATTCTGATACATGCCGGCCTCCTATGGGGTCACGGTAGAAGACTCCGAAGCAAGCTTTTTATAGCTTCTAGAGAGATGTCTGGGGAAGTCTAAACAGCAGCCAGATGAGGCCTGACTTATTTTGACATTGTACACTAAACAAACAGTCGGTTCTAGAGATAAATGGATAAAGAGAAGTGACTAAATAGGAGCTTAGGCACAAATGACTGTCAGATAGAACACTGCATATGATCATGGGAAATGCCCACAAAAAAGGGCACTAGTTGTGATGGTCTTTACTGGGAATCTACCTCCCACGCTGATATTTTCCCTTTCTGGATGACATGAACACCACACAAAACAACCATAATAAGGAAGAGAAAAAAAACAATGGGGCAATTATCTGAGACCACGGCTTGGTAACCAGCACAGCAGAAGGGCATTTAGACTGACCGATGATATTGGCATTCAAAATGGCGGCAAAAAAGTTCTGAGTGCTTGTGCCCGTATGTCACCTTTATGCCCTACATCTTGCGCAGGGAGCATACTTGTTACATACAGTGCCTATAAGAGCTGTAAGCCTTATATACTGGCCAGATTTTGGGATATGCTTAGCAGAAGAACTGTTAAGTGAAAAATACCACAACAGTGATATGGAAGGACATCATATTGCTAGAGTAAAATTTTTCTGGTGACTGCAATCCTCATTGATTTACCAGAAGTAAACACAAACTTTAGAAGGATCACATAAAAATATCAGGCAAAAAATCAAGGACATTCCATGAAATCAGGAACAGCTCTAACCACCCAAGAAACATACACACAAGCATGTATGACTGTGAATGCACATCACATGTTTAAATATGTTCAAATTAATGAATAAATACATAAATAACTCCCACACTGATGCACTGCCAAAGCACAGTATGATACGCAATGCAAACCAGCCCCATACAAACCTACCTTTCAGTCTCACAGCTCAAAAATCCAAATGAAAGCTATAATGTAATGTTCAAAAAACAAAATTATGGGGACAGTATTGCCATTACATACACAGAATGTTGACAGAATATTAGGCTTTGCAATAATATGCTTTTCTGAAAGCTAACGTGTGAAACTCAGGTGTTTAGCATTACTTACTGACCCAGTCCCTGGGAAAAAATTATGAGTAGAGAACAAAGTAAAAAAAAAAAAATCATGGCATTCTGCAAATGGACAGTTGAAAGTATCTATGCCTTCCCCCACACACACACACTCTTACCTAAATGCAAATAAAATGCAAGTTCATAAATATTGTCTGAATATCAGAAATATCACCGAAATGCACGCACACACACACTGTTCTCACATGCATGCATAAAAGCAACTACTTGCCAATAACTTTTGTCTGGATAATGTTTTACATTAATACAGTTAACAGCAAAGTAAGCACAATGCTTGTGCTAAAAAAAGTATTAGTCCCAAGTCTATCAAAATAATCATCAGTAGATGGCTTTAACAAAAGAAACTGCAGGATTATATGTGGGATAAGAAATGACCAGTCAATTGTGTGAGGGATTATGTATAACTACCAGACTTTTTTAGCAGCATGTGGCTATCAGGGATACAACAATCTGTTAAGAAAACACCCACTAAGCTGATAAAACAGGAGGGGCAGCTTCAAGCTGATGAAAATCGAGATGTAACAACTCATAAAACTTCTCCTGGGAAATCTGAACTTCAGTATTATCTCACTGAAACAAATGTTTCACACTGCTATAGTTTTGGAACAGAAAAGTGTACCGGAGGGACATCTGAAGAACGACTTCTCAGAAACAGACTCTTCAGTTTTAGGTGAATCAACACTCCACTTCCAGTCCCTGTTGTGGACTGGAATTACTGACAGAATGGGGGGGGACTTTTTTCCTATTAACAGTCAGTAAAGAAACAGAAATAGAAATATTTAAGCCTAGAAGCAATCCCTTTAGTAATCCCAGTATGTCTTTTGCTGTTAGAGACAGGAAAAGGAGCAATCACATACTTAATTGTTTTTTGTTTCCTCAGAAACTCCTTGGAAAAAGACCAATCCACCGCTGGGGTAGTACCCTAGGAAACAAGCACCTAAGTGATAAACCTTCATCTGCTACTTCTGCTGACACACAGGAGAGTAGTTTGCCCTTGCCTGGTAAGGGCTAATGAACATCTGCAGAACATGTAACTAGCTCTTGTTCCTTAGTAGCCGTAGGTGCTATACCAAAGGGACTGACCGACAATGATGAGCAGTCTGAGGAACCCAGTCTGGCCACAGTATAGTCACCCATCATTGATTGAGGTGATAGTAAAACTAGCCAGACCCAAGAACTCCCAAGAAATATACTTCTTGCAGATGGGGGAAGGAAAAAAATGAGGGGACCAATATCTGCTCCATAGTTCAACTGAAAAGAGTGCCAGCAAGGCAGAGAGCAGAGCCTGCAAGAGTCAGTAAAGCAAGTGGCCATCCAAGTCAAGTTTTGAGGTAAACATTTGTAAAAACATGCCCTAAAACCACAAAAGAGTAAATGAAAAGTGTCCTTAAAGGCTGGGATGGGACCAAAGTAGCTCAGACTACTGCAACAACTGATCTAAAGCTGAATTATTTTGAGTCATCACTAATTACATCACTATCAACTGCGGTGGTGGTGCTGTGATAGCATTGTCGCCTCACAGTAAGACATTGTCCTGTTCGATTTTCAGCTAAAGCGTCTTCTGTGTGGAGACATACGTGAATGGGCGTACCTTTGTTGAAGGTTGTGCGTCAGGGCTGGCAACTCAGCACGTAAAAATCTACTGCCAATCATTAACGGACCGGAGTTCCACTGTGGCGACTCTTAACCGGGAAAAGCCAAAAGACACAACAACTAATTACATCATACTACCTTGTCCTTGATACACTAGAAGGATTTAGCATTAATATAACCCTTGTTATATATACTCCATGTTATTTAGATAGTGATCAATATAGTGTTTCATTTAAAATTTCATGTAGCTCTGGTTTTAAATTTGCAAACAGTCTGTAGAAATACTTCTTTAATTTTTTTAGTATTGTGAGATATAATTCAACTTTGCATCAAGATCATTTATTTAGCTTTATGGTTTTATTATCTATTTCAGGTTTATGTCTCTTATAGGCATGTTTATTGCATTTGTATTTTTATTCTACTGTTCTGCAAGGTTTGTTGAAAAATATTTGAAACCACGTGTCGAAAAAAATAACCGGGTCTAGTTCTTCCAACTGCTATCACTTAAAAGTTTTCTTTTTATAATTAACACGTTCAACAAACAAATTAATGGGGCCTCATTTGCTGTCCCAACTGCTTACTAATTTCTGAACCTATGAATATGGAAATATTTTATTTACATTTAAATTTGATAAGAAAGCTTGCTTTCATGCCTATCAACTGATTTCGCATAAATAATTACTTTTATTAAGTGTTAAGTATTTCACAATGGAAAATAGTCATCCCTGATTCATGCTGGAATTTTACACACAAAAATGTTTCTAAATTAAAGCAAAACCAAAAACAAACACTGCAGTTTCTTATTAATCCAACCTATTCATTGTCTTGGAGCAACCTTTCTTGGAAATATTTACATGGATCCTTTCCTGACCCCAAATTAAATCAGTAAAATCTTCAAAGCAGGTAATACAATGAAGGTGGGAAATCATACTAAAAGTAGATTGGAAATAGATATTTTTCCCCCGTGAGGGTATTACAACATTCTGTCAAGATTTCCAAAGTTTTCCTGGACTCTTTGTTCAAATATTTTTATTGCATCAATGTTCTACTTTTATTTAAAATCCCTGTTTGTATGTTTCATGCAGATTATACACCAAATACCTCGTCTTCAGGAAAGCCATTTCAAAAACATGGAAGAGACCAGACTTATAATTCATTACTTATTAAACCTGCAAATGGCACGTACATTTCTAATTTAAATGATGCTAAAATTATAAAATAGGTGTTAAATTCTGTCCTAAATGATGTCAACTTTTTGAAAAATGCAAGTGTAGTGTCTCTTCTGAAGATATAGTAATTTTGATTGCAATCTAGTCATATTTGCGCACCTTGTATATATAGTGTGTATGCAGATTTTGTCACCTTGTTTGTGCTGTTTTTTTAGTTATTTCTTTTTTTATGCAACACAGTATTTAATCAAATAGTTGGTGTAATCTGAAACAACACAAAATACAATAATATGTAAAGTGATATTTTACTGTTGTAGTTTCTTATCATCATATTTAAGTCTCAATAAACATTTTCAAGGAAAAAAATCATATACATACTCTGGTGACTTCCGGCTACTTTTAATCTATTTGTTCAAAGAGAAAGAATACTACAAAGTGAAGTGATGTTGGGAAATATCCTTGTGTGGTACAGCATAGAACAAAATTTGCAAGAGCATGGTATTACCATGGAGGCATCCATATTCCCTAGCTATGCCAGTGCTTAAAAAGTTCAATAGGGAACATATTGGCTACAATGAAAAATAATGGGTTAAAGAACATGTAGTGCTGTATATGTGTTTTACTGAAAGTATTTTTTATGTGGACTGATAGCACAGAAGAATTTGCAGGAGTCATACTAATATACTGAGAATTTAAGGATGGCATTTAAATAAATTCATGCTGGCAAATACTGCAGACCATTAAAGCTATCACCTCTTAATCAGCTGCCTCCAGTAGTCTTGAGTTTGATTTCCTGAGTGTCTACTTGCCTACTATATGACACGATTCTGAGCAATTCACTTATCCAGGCAGTGCGTACCGGTCATGCCTGAAAAGGGAACTTATGTCAAAAGATTTACTCAGTTAAAAATAAAACAATAATTAAATAATAATACAACTACTAATAATAATAATTTGAGGTTTGAATATACCAGTTTTAGACACTGTAATGTATAAAAGTAGATTAAATTGACTTAGATATCATTTCATTCTTGTCAAAAATAATATACCAACAGGATAAATAGAGAGTTTAAGTAGAAATATAAAAGATGACCATGTTGTTAATACCAGTTATGAAAATAATGGTTAACATATGTGAAAAAAGAGACTCAGTCTAGGTTTGACTTGTTTAAAGATCAGTGAACATTTTATGACATACATCATCTAGTGTTACTGGTGGAGAAGTTTACAACAACTAGGTAACAATTACAATGTTATACTATTGCCTGTATTAAATATAACACTGCTGTTAAAGAGATCATTACAGATAAGTGCCACATAATGACCAGTGATCATGCGACAGAAAGTACCCTAGGCTCAATCTCTGGTATAGGCATAACAAGAGGAAAAAGTTTTACGGAAACTCAGAGAGGTAAAAATACAGACTATAGTAACCATGTACAATAAGTGGGTTGGGGGTTGTCATAATGGTTAAGGTGTTTGCCTTATGAATGCAGGGTACAGGGTTTGATTCTTACCTTTAGGTTGGGAAACTTGGCTAGGCTTAAAATGGCCCATAAGGGCAGATGGTGTAGCAATAACCTATGAACCTATGAAGAGAAACATTTCAATGTTAGGACTGCAATATTAGAAGTTATACAAAAGAACACTATGTATTTAGAATTATAACTACTATGTAGTAGTTGCAGAATTACCATGGTTATGAAGTGTGGTACAAAGGTATTATACCAGGGGAAATGCACAATCAGATATCAATACTCTGTTCGACAATTTTAAGATCAAAGCATTGGACAGGAATTATTTTATATTACAGAGTAAGATCAGCTGAAACTTAATTCATCAGTTTAAGAAAACTAAAGTCTGAAAGGGGTAGTGCTTGAGTTTTCATATACAGTATGATGGACAGGTTGAGCTGTTTCTCCTGCCCAGTTAGCCAAATGTACAAATTCATTAATAGCTGAGCACCTTTGTTTCATTCTTTTTGTTACACCAATCAGCAGGCAGGAAGTATTGTGCAGGAGGAAGCTATAGCTGGGAACTGGAGCCTGCTTTTCTTGGAGAAAGAATAGTTGTGCAAAATCTTACTATAACCATAGATGCCCTTCTTTTCCATGTTGAGGTATTCCAAACCTTTGGGTTTTCCTTTTTTGTACATGAACGTCTAGCCAGTACACAAATGCTTATAGCCACTGCAGGCTTCGTGGGATGTCTGATATTGGCAAAAGGAACGTGGGCCATAAAAGTGATGTCTGCACGTACCAGACCTCAGAACTGAGTGCCCCAGTCGGACTCCAGTTCCAGGATAACTAAGTCCAGTGCCATCCAAGAAAGGACAGTTTAATGGAAGAATTAGGGGGAAGGAATACTGCAACATGGAAGAGAAGAAGATCTATGGTTATAGTAAGATTTTACACAGCTATTCTATGTCCTTCTATTCTCCTGTTGCAGTATTCCAAACCCTTGGATGACTGCCAAAGTTTAAATGGAAGAAGAGGATGGAGGCTTGGAACTATTTTCTAGGAATCCATGAAGGATTGTCCTGGCAAATCCAGACCTGGATTTGGAAATGTGATACAATCTATAATGTTTGGTAAAGGTGTGGACAGAGGTCCATGTAGCTGCCTCTAAAATGGAGGCAGTGTCCATCCCTTTAAAGAAATCCCTAGATGAAGCCATAGCCTAGTGAAGCGTGCTTTTAATCTTAAATACTAAGACTTTTCCATGGCATGTATAACAGAAAGAAATTACCCTGGAAATCCGGGCAGAAATAGTCTGCTTTGTCTCTGCTTTCCCCAGAGCCCTGGCATGAAAGGAGACAAACAAGTGGTATGATTTCCTGATAGACGTGGTCTTTTCAAGGTAAAGTCTAAGCTGTCTGTGCACATCAAGAGAGTGTAAGACTCTCCACTGTCATTGTGAGGATGAGGAAGGAAGGTGAATAGCTTGGTTTAAGGATAACTCATTGACTACTTTGGGCATGAAGGAAGGGGTGGTCTTAAGAGTTACTTTGTCCTTGTGGAAGGTGAGGAAAGGGGGAAAAGCCATAGGTTCATAGGTTTGTACTAAATTTTAAGCCTAGCCAATTATCCCTTGTGAGAATCAAACCCTGCAGCTTGTGTTTGTAAGGTGAACACCTTAACCATTAGACCACCCTCCCAACCCTGTAGCTCTGACACTCCCCTGGCTGATGTCAAAGCTACCAGGAGTACTGTTTTCTACGTGCAGTCTTTTAGAGAGGCCTTAGAAACTGCTTCAAAAGGGGCCACCATAAGCTTCTCTAAAACATAATTCAGATCCCATAGGGGTGGAACGGGTTTCCTGGGGGATCTGGAATGCAGCACTCTCTTTAGGAATAACTTTGCAGGCAACTGAGATGCCAAAGGGGGGTCCAGAGGCATACAGGCTGAAACAGCAGCAAGTTGGGTTTTAGCAGAGGAGTACGCCAACCCTGTCTGCAAGAGTTTACCCAGGTATGACAGTATCAAGGGAACATCACCCTGAAAAGATAGACACCATATGGAGAATCTTTTCCATTTAGACAAACATGATCTCCTAGTGTTAGGTTTCCTGGCCTCCTGCAGGACTGTGAGCCCGTCCTCATTGTAAAGGTGTCTATAAGGGATAAGAATTCTATCACTCACAGAGTAAGGTTCAGAGACTGTAGTGATGGACTAGTGATCCTTTGTCCTGTGTGAGAAGGTCCACTCTGTGAGGTAACTTGTGCTGATTGTCCCTGGCTAAATGCAGAAGGAGGGGACCCAATGCTGTCTTGGCCAAAAGGGAGTCACCAACAAAATTTTTGGTTTGTCCTGCTGGATTTTTAGTAGGACTTTCTGAAGAAGTGGGAAGGGAGGAATGCAGAGAGAAACATCCCCTTTCAAGAGACTGAGAAAGCATCTGTTGCCTTTGCCAGAGGACTAGGTAGCCTGGTGCAAAATGATGGAAGTTGTTTGTTCAGAGCAGATCTGTCTGAGGTGTACCCTATTTGTGGACTATGTTCAAGGACACAACCCTGTGGAGCATCCCTTCGTTGGGCTGTGACATGGACCTGCTCAAGGTGTCTACTGGATGTTCTGTTCTGAAGGGATATACACTGCCTACAGAGTGACTCCTTGTTGTGTGGCAAGCTCCCAAACTTGGAGAGGTAGTCTGTATTGCAAATAGGATTTTGTTCTCTCTTGCTTGTTCACATACCACAGAACTATAGTGTTGTCTGTGAACAATTTTAGGGGGCCCTGCTTCAGCATATGTTGGAAAGCCTCCAGGGCCAGAAGAATTGCTTTCATCTCTCTGATATTGATATATGCCTGTCTGATGGAGTCTGACCAAGTGGAGGGAATCCATGGCTGCTCCCCATCCCAGATCTGAGGCATCTGTGTGCATCTCTTGCACTGGCAATGGATTCTGTAAGGGCAGTCCTGGATTGGAGGTCACTTGATTCAACCACCAGAGAATATCTTTCCTGAGACAAGGTAGGAAGGTGGTTTTGTACTCTAGGGGTGATAGTGCTGTGTAAATATAGACAGTGCTGTGTAAATATAGACCTTGGGTACCATTGAAACTTTCTCATGTGGAGCCTTGCCAATGGCAACATGGGAATAGTCAATGTCATATGACCCATGAGTCTAAGGTACTGCCTGGGAGTCAAGACTGACTTGAAGGACAGAGAGTAGGTACTGCCTTAAGTTTTCCACCTTTTGAGGTGACAGAAAGGCCCTCATGACATCCATCCTTATCCTGCATCCCAGGAATATTTGGTCCTGAGAGGGGGTTCAGGTTGGATTAGGGTTGTTTATCTTGAACTCCAGTGCTTGAAGGACTGATATTACTGTTTGTAGATGGCGTAGCAAAGATTTTGAACAGTCTTCCTGGATCAGAAGGTCATCCAGGGAAGGGAATATTTGAATCCCTTGAGTCCTGCAGAAGGCAGTCACTGGTGCCAAGCATTTGGTGAAGACCCCTGGTGCTGTAGAAAGACCAAAGGGCAAGGCAGAGAACTGAAAATGTAAGCAGCTCACAGAGAAGTGTAGGTATTTCATGTCATTGGGTCTTATGGGGATATGCAAGTAGGCATGCTTGATATGCAAGGTGGCTAGGAATCCCTGAGGTAAAATCAAGGGGAAGAGGGTCTGCAGAGTGAACATTCGAAAAGTGGGTACTTGCAGGAAAAGATTAAGGAGGGAAAGATCTAGGATTTGTCTCCAGGGACCATCTTTTCTTGGGACTAGGAAGAGTCTGAAACAGAAACCCTTTCCCTTTTCTGTCATAGGGACAGATTGAATTGTTCCTTGGGCAATAAGGCTGTCTATAATCATATTGCCAAGGTGGTTAGAAAATCCTTCTATGTGGCCCACCTGATCACAAAAGGGTTCGCATCAACAAAAGAGGTTATTGTGCCTCTCTACTCATCACTCATTAGATCCATTATAGAATACAACGCCCCATTTGGGATGTACCTTACAAGACACCTGCAACAGCTGGAAAAGCCACAAAAGTACCTCAACAAGAGGATTACTGGCCTCAAACAGATGCCCTATGCAGCCCAACTCGAAACTCCAGCTGTACTCGGTTGCATACCGCTTACTCAAAGGTGATCTCTGCCTGACATACAAGGCCATGTCCAACCCAGAATTGATGGACAAGCTCCACCTAAAAAAAAAAAAAAAAAAAACAAATCCCGGAGAGGCACACGCTCTAGAGATATAAACCTCACCACAACGATAAATAGGACATGCTGGAGGGATAGGTTCCTATCCCAGAGACTCCCCATGCTTTGGAACAGGATTCCAATATACATCAGGCAGAGCCCCTCACTAACATTCTTCAAGAGAAATCTTGACAAGTGGATGGGAAACAGAAAATTTACCCCAGGGATCACTGCAGTGGCTCTGCTGGACAGTGGCGCAGGGAACTAATGGCTCTGCTGGACAGAGGCACAGGGAACTAATCTAAGGGGGTGGTGAAAGCCAACACATTCTGGCTAGGCTTATAAATGCCCTTGGGCAGATAGCCTAGTACTTACCTATGAACCTTTACCTGGCTCAAAAAGGGGAAGCTGCTCTTTGGGTGGTTGTGGAATACCCCTCAAGGAAGGTGTTGTGATCCAGGTCATGAAATAACCCTTTTCTATAATGGATAAGACCCACCTGTCTGAGGTAACGTTTTTCCAAACATGGAGACAGTGAGAGAGTCTTAGGGAAAAGAGGGTGGAATTGAGAGGTTTTATTCAGTAATGGCAGGTAGTCACAGACTGCCTGCCCTGTCCTGAAACTGAGGCTTCTGGGCCAGAGTCTGTTGCTTCCTGGTGCTCTTTCTGCCCCTGGGAAAAGGCAGAAGAGCAGAATGTTTCCTTATAAATTGAGTTTTTGAGGGGTAATTCCTGTGGAATTTGGGGATAGGAGAAAAACAAATGGGTGCTTCAGGTCTTGTAACTCCTTCACCTTCTGTTGTAGAGTTTTAAACAACTCAGCCACCTTTGTCCCAAAGAGGGAAAAGTTGTCCAGAGGCACATCCAATAGTTTTGCTCTAATATCATCAGGTAAGGGCTGTTGCCGTAGGTCTCTTGGCAGCCTCCCTGACCAGTTTTCATCTTGTCTCTTCATCAATTTTGGAGAGACGTCCAGTTCTATGCAACGTCACTGTTGTCCCATATTTTCTCCAATTTTTGATGGCTGTCTTCACTGTGTTCCATGATATATCCAATGCTGTAGAAATTTTTTGTACCCTTCTCCTGACTGATACCTTTCAGCAATGAGATCCCTTTGACACTTTGTAAGCTCTCTGTAAACCATGGCTTTTGCTGCAGCGGACAACTGAGTAAATGTCATGAAAATCCTACTAGGACAGCCGGACTTTATTTGGGGCTAACCAGAGTCTCTTTAATCGATGGCAGGTGTGTACCCAAGAAGACTGAATGCTGTAATTAAATCAAAAGGTGCTTCAACAAAGTATTAGTTTAAGGGTGTGCACACTTATGCAACCAGCTTACTGTACGTCTTTTATTTTTTATATTTATTCCCCTAACAGATTTGTTTGTTTTTCAATAGAATTGTACAGGTTATAGATCACATTAAAGGTGGGAAAAGTTTTGAAAAAATTTATTGTGGTCTCATTTTTTTTATATCACAAAAATCCAACGGGGGGTTTGCACTTTTTATATCCACTGTATCTGTGCCTTGGCACGAGAATCTCGGATCTCAGTCAGAAGCTCAGTGGCTTGTCCTAAAAGGGCTAGGGCATATTTTGACATACAAGTTTGATAGTTTACTGCCTTGAATGCCAGGGTAGCTGATGTATAACCCTTTTTTCCAAGGTGCTCCATGGCCTTGCTGTCTTTATCTGTAGGGAGAACTGAGGTGGACAGAAGCAGTTTTGAGGGCTTAGCTGAAACTGATACAGTGCCAGGGTTTGCTACAGGGCATTTAATAAGAAATTTGGCCCCTCAGGGACCTCGTAGAATCTGGCAGGCCTTCGAGGGGAAGGGGGATGTGAATCAGGATTCACAGAGGCTGCATTAAAAGTATCCAGAAAAGCTGGCAAGACCGGAGGTATAGCTGAAGGAGCAGGAGTGTCCATTTGTAGAAGTTCATAATATCTTTTCTGAACCTTTGTCATCTCTGATTTTGGAAATGGTCTCCCCAAAGGTGAGATCCTCACCTGGAGAATCTGTCTCAGCAGAATCTTCCTCTGGGGAGGCACAACCAAGGGAAATGCAACTGGGAGACATAGGGCAGAGAATCCTCTGAAGAAGAGTCAGAGGAGTCCTCAGCTTCAGGTTAAGAAATATCTTGAGCCTGAGGCCTAGGACTAATTACAGGGGGAGCCACTGGGGAGGATGAGGGCATAGCAGGCCTAAGAGCCATAAAGGCATTGAAGAGACTCTGAGAAAATGCCTGCCAGTCTGGTTGGCTCTGTACAGGAGAAGAAACATGCCTTATATTCTGTTTTCTTTTCAGGGAATGCATAGGGGCCAAGATAGGCCTACGTTCACCAACATCTTCAGTAGGGGAAGGACCCGTCTGGGTGGCCGGTACAAGCCAGTTTCCCCCTCACCGTCAGAAGCCGACATCTGTGTTACGCCGAGGATATACCTTCCACTTTGGGCTCTGTGGCTTCCTCAATGTTACCCACTGTACCCATATTGGGGGTGACCAAACTTTCTTCCAGGCTAATGTCGGCCACAGGAGGGACGTTGGGTGGAGGAGGTGCAACAACGGATTCAGACCTAGCAACTTTGGCCTTTTTCTTAGGTGGCTCAAAGGGCTGACTGGACAGCCCCTCCATAGCTAACGCTAAGTGCTTAAGGCACTGATTTTCTAAATAAATGTTCAAGGCATGCAGATGGCTGCATAAGGTTTTAGCGAAGAAGGCCTGACAGATGGAGCAGGACTTATGATTGTACGTAGGCCCTAAACAGAAAAGACAAAGTTCATGGGTGTCCTTATGAGGGATCTGATGACCACACGTACACTGTCCCTTCCTGCATGACATGAATCTAAACAGGCATGCAGTGACCCAAAAAAACAAAATGTCCCCAATGGGGTACTTATCTTTGAAAGGGCGATTCTTCGGCTGGTACAGCAGGAACAGTTGGCGTTCAACTGGTGGCATAGAAGTTCTGAGGTCTGGTATGTGCAGACATCACTTTTATGGCCAACATTCCTTTAGCCAACATCAGATGTCCTACGTACCCTGCAGTGACTAGAAGCTTTTGTATACGTTCGGGTAGCAAGAGAGGAAAACCCAATGGTTTACAATACTGCAACATGAAGGACATCAATGTTTCTTCACTTTATTATCTTCGTACCAATTTGGATAAGAATGATGGAGTACCTATGGAACTAATGGAGAACATAAAGACTATAAAGAAGACATTGGACACTATGTGTGCATTACTGCAATCAGTGGCTACTGACATTATATAAATCGAGGATGTGGTTGCTAAACATGAGCGTAAGTTAGAGCAACTGTCTGACCACCTGGAAGAACCCCCGCTATTTGCACTGCAGAAAACATTAGTTCCATACTTAACATGGGGTAGGGAAATGGGTTTCAGCATTGCCTTGTGTTATCCAGCCACACACCAGTTCTTGTTTCAGCAACCTATGGATGCTGAATGTTTTCTGCAGGACTGGGATAAATCACATAAACATACCTTTACAGATTCTGTGAAGGCCATGCCTGTTGTTGCTGTGGAGCACAAAAAATGAGAAAGGCCTACATCCTTCTCAAGTTTTCTCAACAAACAAACCAGCCCTAAGGAAAAAAAGGCAAATTGACATTTTTTCATCCAGTAAGACTGCAAACCAGGGAGACCTAGGGATAAACTGACATTCCTAAACATAAATAGCTCAGCTGCAAGCTTGTCTAGTGAAAATTTGGGTAATGGTGACAATAACTCCGTGTATGTCACTGACTCACAGGAATTTGAAATTACAAGAGAATGTTCAAGAAACTGAATTCACCTTGTTACAATCCTCCACAGATAATCCTTTAGACTCTCAAATAAGAATATAACTGTTATTCAGTATGCCTTGAAGGCCCATGCTGAATGTAATACTGTGGGAAATCCTAGCAAATGTCTGGGCATCTGAACAATATTTAAACATACAATGGATGATTGTGTACGTGGGAAATGGTAGTGGTTCAACTGTTTCCTTTGGTTAGTGTAATGCAGGCTGTAGTGTGTGTATGCGAGAACTCCCTGTAATCAAAAGTCATGCTTTCCTAATCTAGCTTGTTGATAAAAGACAAGAACAGCAGAAGGAAGGGAAGTGGTAAACATGTGAATATTACTAGGTGAACCCTTCCCTTTTTTTTTTTTGTTTTGTCTCGTATTCTGCTTCCAGAGTGAACAGTCTCTGTAATTTGGCAGCTGTGGCACAGTAATTCTGCTCTGAATAGGCAGCTACTGTCAAGAAAGACTGTGTGCTCGTCCCTCACAACGTTATTGCATTTCTTGAACTGACAGCGTTGTCTTAACCGGGCCTCATATAATCTTGCGTTTCGGTTGTGTTAATCGGTATTAAGAAAACACTCAGAACTACGCACTATATTCTTTTCTCTGATTTAGTGAGGAAATTTGTTAAGTGGTTACAATTGCTATATTGAATGCCCATGGTTTAAACGTGGCTTCCAAGATGAAAGCTGCACACAAAAGAACTCGTACATTGTGTTTTTCCTAGAAAGTAAGCTGGCAAAAATAATGAAATGGGGCTGTTACAACTAGTTTTGCTACTGCAGTACAGCAAAGAGAGGAGCCGCAGTCCCAATAAGTTATTAAACTGCAGAGTATGAGAAGGTAGGAAAGACACTGTGAGAAGATGATGAATAGTCTGTTACGTAGCATCTTTGACTGCCAGAGATTTAGCTTCAGTTGGCTGTAATACTGACCAAGTGCAAGAAGAAGGATATACATATTATTTTGGGTGGTGACTTTAACATGGTGTTAGACCCCTTACAGGACAGGATATCAGTCGGGTCTAGTCATACACCTCTAATAACTAACACTATGCTTACTACTATAAAAAGTTTATAGGTAGTTGATATTTGTTAATTACTGCATCCCTGTGTGAAATCATTTACCTTCTATTCAGCAAATAACAGTACTAGTAAGTGACATGTTTCTGATATCTGAAATTCTGTTACCCAAGACAGATGACAGACATACAGAGCCTTCAGCCTTCTCTAATCATTCATGGGTGTGCATCCAACTGAGCCAAGTCCCTCTCTCCTACATAAGCATTCCATTCGAAATTCAATCCAACCTAGATGAGGAATAAGAACTTATTTGCATATATTCAGGGATGGATCAGGGAATATTGGAGTACTGATCCCATAACATTAGACTCAAAGGGAGCCAAATGTTTAAACTTTACGGAAAGCCATAGCATGCTTCTGAACCAAAATTCAGACGGCATGTCACTTTCAGTATCGGTAACGTTTACGAGAACTTGAGCTTGAGATCGTCGCTTTGACAGCAGAATATAAAACTCACAGTACACACACTGACTACTTTTTGCACAACTGAGTGAGGCTGGGAGGCAGTAAACAGCAATTGCCTCAGTTAGCTCTTTACAAAAATGGGAGCAATATAAGTTCTCTGCTGGGCAAAAGGGATAACATCTCCCAAAGTGTTAGCTAGGAAATGTCAACAGTGGAATTCAGAGATTCGGGTTAAGGCAATGCTCAGACAAGATGGATCTTTTACAAGTAATTCTCAAGAGCTAGGTGACATTATGTGATTTGAGTTTAAGGCCATTCATGAACAGAGTGATGCTGGGTTTAGCGCAGTATGTTCGATATACTTGCAACATGTTGATATTCCATCTTTTACAGCACAGTTTAAATCTGTCCTATCATCACTTATTACCCAATAGGAGATCTCTAAATCAATTTCTAGGCTGCCAGCAGGTAAAGTCCCTGAGTTGGATGGGCTCACCATAGATTTTTACAAATTATATAAAAACGAATTGCTAGAATATTTATATGAGCTCTACATAACAGCAGAAAAGATAGATTTCTTTCCCAGTGGGTCAAACGTAGCGTTGGTGTTATATTTCTTAAAGCCTGGCCATATCCTGACTAATCCAGCTAATTACAAGCCCATCTTGCTTCTTCGATTAGATGTAAAGATATATGCCAAGATGCTTGCAATGTATTTGGAAAGTATACATCATTCAAAAATGCCAGTTCAACACCAGTGTATTTGTTAAAAGAAGAGGTGGTACACCAGATTTAACCAGATTATGGTGCAATTACCAAAAACTTAGCAAAGAATTGTCCAGGCATCAGCACCAGTGCTGTCTGATTTTCAAAAAGCTTTGAGACTCAGTTTATTTGTGCAGTATGGCAGAGTATGGGGTTTAATAGACATTTTTTTTTCAAAAATGTCAGTTACTGTATGTTCATAGGTAGGTACTAGGCTATCGGCCCAAGGGCTTACGTAAGCCTAGCCAACAAGGTTCCCTGGCTTACACCACCCAATAAAGTTATTTTCCTGTGCCACTGTCGAGCAGAGACACAGAAGTGATCCCCGGGGTGTATTTCCTATTTCCCATCCACTCATCAAGATTTTAATTCTTATGCCTATGTTATTACTGATGGCATACTATCACCTACAGTAGCATTATGTAGGGGCACTCACCAAGGATGTCCCCTCTCCCCATTATTATTTGTGTTGGTGACTTATGTGTTAAACCTGCTGTTAAGGTAGAAGCATAATGACGACACTATCACAATACAATGATCACAAGCTTTCTTGGCCTTATGGTTTGCATATCACTGTGTGCTCTGGTTAAAAAAAGCCTAGTCCGTCTGTTTATATCATTCTTAGAACAATGCAGGACTCTGTGAAAGCATCCATGTTGCAACAATCTTTCCCCACTTATACTCAAAGCTTAGAGAGCATTAGCTAGCTGTCTGAATCTGCCCTTTGCTGTGGCTACCCAAATGGAATACTTAGTGATAAACCTAATGACCACTCTTGTGCAACATAACCGTAATGTCAGGAGAACGGAGAACTTAAGTGATAAGCTCATGGAATGATTCAGTGTTACCTTTTTTAACACGGTGCAAATCATATAGTCACCACAGATCCTGCATGTTCTGAGGGGGAATTAGCACAAAAAAAAGTTACTATAAAAAATATATATATATATATATATATATATAGATATAGAGATATATGACTTTAATATATTGTAATAACTTTCTCCTTTTCACTAAAGTGCCTATTGTATACTGTACTTTCTTTGCTGTCTCTAAATATTTCTGTTAAATTCTATGCAAAACCGACACTGTACCTGTCAATGTTGTTCTTGTATTATTGCAGCTTTTCTCCCCGGGCCTACGCTGAAAATGGGCTCCCACCCAGACAGACTTTCCCAGTCAACAAATGTAAAATGAATAAATAAATAAAAAAAAATAAGGTAGCAAAACAAAGCACGGGTGTCTATATGGGGGGGGGGCACATTAGTAGGAAGGTAAGTAAGGGATTTGTAAGGGGGGCATTAGTTAGGAGAAAAAATTTCTTATTGATGGCTTCTGTCCATAAAGAATACAGGAGCCAGACCAGGGTAAAAATTACAATTTCCTATTCAGTTGTCAAGGTTTTTTTTTTTTAATAGGATTAGGGATGACTTCTGTTTTACATGAATTGGGAGCCTATTCCATAGCGCAGGTATCCTTTGGGACACATCTCTCTCTTCAGCATGTCCTGTTTATGTCACAAAAAAAACTCAGATCCCTGGATCTGTGTTTCTGCTGCTGTTTGTTTTGCATATGTGCAACAGATCCATCAAGGCTGAGTCTGAGGAAGCCCTGTAAGCCAGGCAAAGATACCTTTTTAAATGGTTGTAGGAGAATGAATACAGAGACAGAACCTTTAGGCAATCAGTGTAGGACAGGATACCCATGCCTTGAATTCTCCTAGTGGGAAACTTCTGTGGATGTTCCAACTGGTTCAAGTGTTTGGTTAGGTACATGATGGGGCATTGTACTCAATGAAAGGTCTGATATCAACAAGTTGAGTGGTACTATAAACTTCTTTGGACCTGGATGCCATAACCTTACCTATAAGTTTGGCAAAATAGAATGATTTTCTTACTGCCTTAGCTACGTGTTGATCAAAGGCCAGAGTGCTGTTGACATATATGTGTGTACTAGGCTAATGGCCCTGGAGCCTTTACAAGCCTAGCCCATAGAAGTGGCCTGGCATCGTGCTGCACAATGTTAGTTCCCAGTGCCTCTATCAAGCAGAGCCACAGAAGTGATCACTGGGGTGAACTTTCTATTTCCCATGCACTCATCAAGATTTTTGTTGAGGAGAGCCAGTGAGGTGTTCTGCTTGACATGCATGGGAAGTCTATTCCAGAGCATGGGTTATGAACCTGTCCCTCCAGCAAGTTCTGTTGATTGTGGTAATGAGGTTGAGGTCTCCGGAGCATGTGGTGAGGAGGAATTGGGATTTCTTTAGATGTAGAATTTCTAACAGAGCTGGGTCAGACATGGCTTTGTAAGTCAAGCAGAGATAGTCTCTTAGTAAACGATATGAGACAGAATAGCTGGAGGTTTTTGAGTCTGTCCATGTAGGACATGTGTTTAAGGCCTAGGATCCTCTTCATGAGGTACTTTTGTGGCCTTTCCAGCTATTGCATGTTTCTAGTGAGGTACATGCCAAATGGGGCATTATACTTGATGACTGGCCTAATGAGGAAAAAGTAGAGAGAGATGATGACCTCTTTCTTCCTGAATGCAAAACCCTTGGTAATGAGATGTGCCACATAGAAGGACATTCTGACCTCAGTGGCAATGTGGTGGTCGAAGGAGAGGTTGCTGTCAACCTGAGTCCCCAGATCTCTCAATCAGTGTTCAGCCTAGCTTGGGGAGTTTACCAATAATTCCTGAGTGGGGAATGGTATCAAAGGCCTTGGCACGATAAAGGTAGGCTGTATGAACTGCCTTGCCCTCATCCACCGTTCTGGTGACTGACTTAAAGAAGTCAACCAGGTTGCCAGGCATGATCTACCTTTCACAAAACCAAATTGCGTGGGATCTAGAGTTTTGAGATTCTCTATATCCTTGTTAATTAGGTCCATAATGATGCACTCCATAGCCCTATACATCAGACTCATCAGGCTAATGGGGGGGTGGGGATAATTTCCAGGGTCTGCAGTCACTCCCCCTTTATGGAGAGGGATGACTGTAGCTGTGCGCCATTCAGTAGGGACAAAGCCTGAGGTGAGACTGTGATTGAACAGGGCACACAGATGTGGTGCCAGTTCACTTTGTAGTTCATGTAGAAAACATCCAGGGATATTGTCGGGTCCCATGGATGGTGTATTCTTGGCCTTGGACAATGCAGCTTTAACCTGTGCTGCAGTAATGTTGGGTGCCTGGCATTCCTCCGGTATTGTGATTGGTCCTTTGGGGGAGAGAGGGGTAAAGATGGCATGGAATCCGTCGGCAAGTATGTTGGCAATATCTGTTGGCTCAGTATAGGAGGTACCATTGTACAGTAACTCAGAGCAAACCTGGGTACTGCCGTAGAGATTCCGGATATAACTATAGAAGGCTTTGTTGTTGATTTTAGTGCCTGCCGCAATTCTGCCTTCATAGTTGGCTTTAGAGGTTTTGATGAGGATCTCAACTTTTTGTTGAGGATAATAGGGGAGTTTTTCCAGTCTTGGGATTTCACCTTTTTCTGCAACAATTTCTTCCTTCTGTTGTAGAGTTTATTAATGACAGGGGACCACCAGATTGGCTTCCTTTTTTTGGAGGAGAGCGTCTTGGTTCTGTTGGGTATGTCTAGTTCCATGCATTTATTCGTAGTGCATCGGTGTATGATTTGGCAGTCATGCATCTATTTTCCATTGACATGGCTGCCGTGAAGTTAGCTACCTCTGTTTTTAGGAGCCTAAAGTCAGCTTTGGAGATGTTTTTCATGGTGGTGACCTTTGCAGGGGGTGTGGGTGAAATGTGGATTTTCATGGTGATTAGTTTGCGGTTGGATCAATCCAGGAAGGAATTGACTATTGGTGTAGAGAAAAGGTTGCCCATGTTAGTAATAACCAGGTCAAGGATGTTGCTTCCTCTAGTGCGGATAAGAATGAGCTGGTCCAGGGCATTGGAATTGATGAATTCCAGGAAGCATTGGGCCAGTGTATTGGTGCATGAGTAGTTTTCCCAGTTGATGAAGGGGTAGTTGAAGTCACCTAGTATGAGAGTGTTTGGTCGGACCCTAATAATTTCCAGGGTGCTTAGGAATGTGGAGTGAGAGTCTTGGGACATGGTTGGGGACCTATAGCAGGCTACAACCTGAAATGCTGTCTTACCCAATGTTAGTTGTACCTGAAGTATCTCAGATGTGTTATGCTTGGCTACTATTTTGGAGGTGTGCATATCATTTATGAATATAGAGACACCACCACCTTTGGAGCTTCAGTCCACCATCTGGGGCCGAAAGGTGTGGAATGAGTTATAGCCTGGTAGCACAGGGATGCTTTCTGCTGCTTTAAATCAGGTCTCCATTACTGCACAAATGTTGATGTTCTCCACTTTGAGGAATGCTTTAAGCAACTGCATCTTGAGATTTAGACTTCTAGCGTTGAGCAGCATGACCCTCAGATTGCATTTATTTATAGCTGTTATGGTGGTAATTTGATCATTGGAACATTGCCTAAAAAGGCACTATAGGGGTGGCAAGAGTCTTAGCCAATATCTGGAAACCCAGGGGTGACGGATGTAGGCCATCTCTGACAAAGCATCCAGGTCTGCCAATCATGTTATCCCAAGCAGTTAGACACTGGATCCCCTTAGAATGACACCAGAAACTTAGCCAATTGTTGAAGTCAATCATTTTCTGCTTGTACTGTGGTATCATTCTGGGTGACAGTAGGATACTGCTCAGGGCTAGGGTCATATCTGCCTGGGCCACATATTCCGAGAGCTCCTCCATGTCTGTTTTCATGTAGTCCAGGGAGGTGCATCTCAGGTCATTCACACCCACATGGTCAGTGACAGAGTCATACTTGTACTTGTTGTGGTGTGACCCGAGTGCATGTCTTATGTGTCGGATTCTGGCACCTGACAGACAGCTGACTGTTACCTTCTCCTTATTCAACCTAGTGAGTGGGACATCAGTATTGAGTCACCTATCATTAGTGTATTGGGCAAGCTGTTTTGCCTTAGGGGCTTAGATTGAGGGGTACACTGTGTAGGTGAGCTGTGTGTCTTGTGGTTTGTGCTGTATTGTGATGGTTGAGTGCATTTCTGCCTTGGAGGTCTTTGCTGTTTGGGTAGATTTCTATTGAGCGCCTCTGCGAAGGTGGATGTGTGGTTTGTGTTTTTATGTGAGAGTTGTGATGGTGGGTGTTCTGGAGGGCTATGTGTTGCATGTGGTGTGGTGCAGGTGTTGACCTTTCCTCTCCTCTTGACCAGCTATTCCGTTCTTAGCTTAAGAGTGTGTGGCTTCCAATTTGGATATACAAGTGCATCTCTCACAAATCTGAGTGTTGGGAGGTAAGAGGAGTGGGCTGGCTGTGTACATGAGGCAGTTGCTACACTGCCTCAGAATGCCCAAGTACACCAGGTTAATAAGAGAAAGCACACGGAACTGACCTTTAGACATGCCAGGAGGGATAGTCATTATTACTAAGTCCTGGAGCTGTTTCCTTATATATTCCTTTTACAGAATAAATGTCACTGAAGGTGTCTGAATCCATCAAAAATGATGAAAAGAGGGGAGTTGCATGACTGCCTGGCTACTACTAATCCTGGACTCAGCACAGCTTCGCTCTGTTGGGATACATTACTCCTTTGCTTCTTCTCTCACCAGAAGCAAAATGTTAGCACCAATCCCAAGAAGAGAAGCAGGCCACGGCCTGTTTGGTGATCCACAGTCTTGTCCCAGATGATACAAGGTTCTGCGGGCTTGTAGCCTTTTTCTGGTAGATGCCTCAAATAGCAACCAGAGCAATCGGGTATGTTAAGCACAGACACTCACTCTCCAACCAAAAAGAGTCAGGAGTCAATGCACTCTGCTCCCACTTTCACCGGGATCAGAATAGAAGCACAGATTCCAAGCTGTCACCTATAAAGCAGTTATTAAGCTTTCTGGTGATCAGCCATCTCCAGGAAATAATGTAACTGCACTCCTTCTCTCACCAGGAGAAAACAGAACTACTAATCCCAACATGACTACTGAGAGGCAGAATGTGGGCTCTCCAATAACTGGTGGTCTTACAACAGATGCTTAAAGGTAAGATAAAAAATGCTTTATCCTAAACACTGCAGTGTACACTAGAGGAGTTAGATGTGAAAGTAGGTAACTTAAGTTTTACCTGTCTAAAAAGTTAAGTTTTAGTGGAGAGTTACTATTTTAAGACAGCAAGATAGATTGAAAGGGGTGGTCACTTTTGTATTCTGGTATTATGGAGTACAGTAGGATGGCCAATAAATTTATATAGTTGAAGGGGACTGATTTCACAATTTTGTGCTTACTCACACCAGCCAGTAAAAGCAGAGAGGAAATGAGATATATGGTCAAATTAACATAAGGGGCAGGCAACTAGAAAGACAGTGGTGTTTAAGAACACAACAGTAACCAGGTGGGAGGGTAGGAAAAAATTCTGTCTGACTCACAAGAGACAGAGCTGTGGTCTCTTTTCAAGTTTTAATATGCAGATAACAGCAGAATACAAGTAAAACACAGTGTAAAGAAAATATATCACAGTATACAAAATAGAAAAAGGCAATAAAGTATTACAAAATACAACAAATAAAAAGCAAACAAATCTTTTCCTCACAGCAAACTGTAGCAGAGTCTGGGTGAGCCTTTCCCTTACTATTAGGGGTATTTTATCGATGGAGTAATTAACTTGGGTTGATAGTTTCTCAAACAGCATTATAATGCAATTTTCACATTGAGTTTTTGACCATGACATTGTCACCAGTCATTTGTTTACGTTAAACTCTCTTGCAAAATGTTGGTATCTTGGGGAGAATCTATAATAGATCCCAATTTACAGTCATCTGCGAACTTGGTGAGCCAGAGGCCTTGAACGTTAGCCTTGACTTCCGAGATGCAGATGTCAAACAGGAGCAGGCCCAGTCGAGAACCCTGGGGGTACTCTGCTGATGACCAGTCTCTTGGTGAAGGTGGTCTAACTTATCCTGACTTCTTGGGTTCTGTCTGTGAGCCAGCCAGCAATCCAAAGAGTTATACAGAGATTTATGCCTAGCTCAGAGAGCTTGTCAACTATGCCTGAATGGGGTATTGTATTGAATGCCTTGATCAAGTCAAGATATCCAGTATGCACTGGTTTATCCTCATAGTCTACCACCTTTAGTAGGCATTACCTTCACTTAAAGTCAAATTGGGATGAGTCCATGTCTGTAGCTTGCCAATACCCTTGTTTATCATTTCCGTGATAATTCATTTCATAGCTTTGCATATTAGACTTGTTAGACTGATGGTTCTGTAGTTCCCCTGGATTAACTGATGGTGGAGGGGAATGACTGTTGCAGTCCTCCATTCACTTGGATCTTAGCCTGTTTTGAGGCTATAGTTGAAGAGTGCCTCACGTCTTAGGTCGAGTTTCAGACTGCTCAGGAGGCAACCAGAGATGTTGTCAGGACCTAAAGAGGTGCTGTTCTTGCTTTTAGGGACAGCTGCCAGCACCTTGTCCCTGCAAATAGCCTAAGTACGTGGAGGGGATTTCACCCAGAAAAGGTAGGGGGAGTGGAGGGCTGGGCTGAATTTATCACCCACTAGACTTGCTATGCCATCCTGATCGGTGAAAATGGTGCCATTCGCCACCAGATCAGCACACTGCCATGTGTTACTTTAAGGTTCTGGACATAGCTGAAAGAAGGCCTTGTGGTTGTCTTTATGCTGTGAGACTATCTTGACTTCATAGGTGGCCTTACTGGACATTTCTCTTTAAGGGAATTGCTCTTCCTGATTTTGACCAGATGTATTTTCTTTTATTACATACCCTGTTTAGATAAGGATTCCACCAGAGGGGTTAGGTTTTAGTGTTTGGGTTTACTTCTGGTAGTTACTGCAGCCTTTATGCAGCCATTCACATGTTTGTATAGGTACTCTGTGAATAATTCTGCATAGGTAAATGTGGTCTCAAGGTTAGGGGAGCCTTGAAATATGACAAGCTGTCACTTAATAGGATGTAGCTTGCCTTATGCTAGTTCTCAAATGTTATTTGTTTGGACAGCTTTGAGATCATACCTCACTAATGAGGATGTGACATGGGGGGGTGGGGTGAATAGGTGCACTGCTCTCCCATGTTGGTGACTACCAGATCTAGTATGTTTGATCCTCCGGTTGGAGCATGTACTATCTGTTTCGGGGTGTTTGTGTCAAAGTCCAAGAAGCGTTGTGCTTGTGAGTTGAGGAGATGTAAGTTTCTCAGTCTACAGAGGGGTAAGTTAAAGTTATCCAAGAATGGGGTGTTTCATTGGACAACGAGCACCTCCAGTAGGTTTAGGTAAGAGTCATATAACTCAAGTGGCACAGATGATTACCTGTAGCTAACCATGATATGGTGAGGGACCTTATATTTGGTGACTTGCATGAGGATGAACTCCATGGTATCATCCTGTTTAACCAACCTGGAGGTTTGTTTGGTGTGAACATAGATCGAGACACTTCCACCTTTGGCTCCAGTCTGTGCTGTTGTTGATGTAAATGTCTGGAATGCACTGCAGCCTTGCACTTCTGGAGTACCTTCTACAAATTTAAACCAAGTCTCGGTCATGGCACAGATGTCTAAATTCTCTAGAATGAGGAGGGCTTGAAGGGTGTGGAGGTTTTTGGTTTAGAATCCCAGCACTGAAGGGTGTGGAGTTTTTTGGTTTAGAATCAGAGCATTGAACAGTAACACCTTAAGGTTGCTATGAGACTTTTTTACTATGCTGATAGTTTTGCCTTTTTGGCATTGTCTAAAAAGGACTATAAGGGGGTGTATAAGTTTGAGCCAATATCTGAAAGCATATGAGGGACAGGTGCAGTCCATCCCTAGCAAGGCAATGTGGTTTTTTAACCATGTCCTAGCATGCTGAGAGATATTAGATCCCCCTGGCTAATGCCAGAAAATAAAATCAATCATTTTATGTTCATACTATGGCAGCATCCTTTGTGAAGTTAGAATGCTGCTCAGTGTACGGTGTGTACCTGTCTGTGACATATTCCTAGAGATCCATTACGTCTCTTTTCATATAGTCAAGTGAGGTACACATCAGGTCATTCACACCCCATGGTCTATGACAGAATCATATTGGTACCTGGGGTGTAGTGACTTGAGTAAATGCATGACATTGCAGATCATAGCTCCAGATAGGCAAATAACCACTGTCCTCTTCTCCTCTAACCTGGTCAGTGGGGAATCTGTGTTGTACAATAGCGTTCCCGATGGCAAGAGTATTAGGTAAAGTACATACTTGCTTTATGGGTTTTGTTCTTAAGGGATGATTGGGTGTATGCTTATGTGAGATGTTTGGCATTTCTTTTGGTATGTGTTTCACTGATTTGTGAAGAGCAATGCTGCAGGTTTTGGAAGTCTTTGAGATGGGGAAGACTCCTTTTAAGCACCTTAGCATAAGATCACACATGTGTGTGTGTGTGTGTGTGTGTGTGTGTGTGTGTGTGTGTGTGTGTGTGTGTGGAGTGGGTAAGTAAGTTGTATATGTGAGGGATGTAGTGTGAACATTCTTGACGACCTCATTTGTATGTGAGATGTATGCCTCCAAGGAGGTTAGGTATGTACATTTCTTGCATACTATGTTGTATTTTCTTTAATGATTAACTGGTTGTCTGAGAATATGAGACAGTTGCTACATTGACTTAAGATGCCCAAATCTACCAAGCTGATCAAGAAGACATTAGGAAACTGCATATCCACATTGTTTAATTATGTAATAGGATGGGCTGTTTAGGATTAAGAGTGGGTTTTAACAGGGGTCTCCTAAGATATTTCTGGGGTAAAGGGGCAAGATGTTATATAGTGCTAGGATATGGTAGTGCTAATCTTTAAGCCTTCTAGTTTCTCGGGAAATAACCTACGGAACAAGCAACAGAATAGAGGAAAATAGAGGACTGATATAAAAAGGATAAGCATGCAGAGCTGGAACAGAATGGTGAGATAAAAGTGCCAAACATTTTCAGAGAAGTGAATCGGGAAAAATCATTTGGGATGAGCTAAATTAAGTGGAAACAGAATGCTGAAATAACAGTCAGAAGACTGAAGGACAGTTAGGGCTGGTGGTACATGAAAAGAAGATAATGACATTCTGCCCAAGAAGTGAATAAGAGATGTACACTGGAAACAAGAACCTGGTCAAAATTTAAGCAGCTTAAAGATTCTGTAATGGAGGTAGGATGACAGAAAACAGGAAATGGCAAGTCTGGAAATTGGTGAATAAGAATTTTTTAACAAAATATTTATAAGAACTGGGAAAGGCAGGCAAAATGCTATTTGAATCTAAACAGGAATTGGAAAAGTCCATATACAAAGTAAGGAAGGTATGAAGCAATAACTTGTTTGTCTTTTCGGCTTTTCCCGGTTAGGGGTCGCCACAGTGCAACTCCGGTCTGCTAACAACTGGCAGTAGATTTTTTTTTTTTTTTTTACGGTGCCGAGTTGCCAGCCCGACGCCCAACCTTCAACAAAGGCATGCTCATTCACGCATGTCTTTCGAACACCACTCGACCGTGGGGAGGACATGCAGACTCCACACAGAAGGCACTCCAGCCGAGAATCGAACAGGAGAACCTCTTGCTGTGAGGTGACAACACTACTGCTGCACCGGAGCAATAACTAAGGAGGTAAAATATGCCAAGACAAAATGGAAATAAATGTGGATAGCACTGGACATTTTAACAGCTTTGGTTGCTATTCGTTATCAGAAGACAAAGTCAGTAAATACACAGGTAGTTTCAGACATTGTCTTATTTGGGGAAAAACGTACGGTGAAAGAAAGAGAAAGTATTGTTAGTGTAAAGGAGAATCACATCCAAATTCTAGAAAAAACGTTTTCCCCATAATGATTGATTGTTTGCAGTATTACAGACTGACCATCTTTCAAAGTGTTTCCTCATTTTTTTAACTTCTTCTATCCTAAGAATAGCTTAACAAGGGCAGCCATGTTAACATGAATTTGCTTCCAAACCAGGGCTCCTTCTTTCCATAATACATTATGTATCCTGTAGGAAAATGTTACAGATGGAAAACATTTTCTGTTGTCCTTTCTTTCTCTATTAACTTTCAAGAGCCAAGATTTCCTGCTTTTTTTTTTTTTTTTTGAGTCTTTGACAAGAAGGTTAGCTTGGTGTTATCAAGAGTGCTACGAATAAACAATATGGCAAAAGTGAAAGCAGCAACGGCAAGAAAAAGTAAAACAAAGGGGGAATGTTTTACCAAAGTTTACCTTGGATTGTTAAAAAGTGATTTGATAATTTTTTGAGCAGTGTAGCTCATATATTACTTGCCTCATGTACTGATTACTTATTATTACTTTTTTTCAGACTGATCACTTCTACTCTGAGACAGAGTGACACTTGACAAGAATATACATTTAATGGAGTACAGGAAATGCAGAGGGGCTTCTCCATTTTTAAAAATCCTATCTTGCTCTATATTATTTGCATAACCCCCACCACCATCACCACGTTTCTTGATTGCCATACTTGATTTAGTGGGATTTATGCTGTGATGTGTAAGTAGGCATATTTATATCTTATGTACTTCGATCAGACAAAGCAGACCCTTCTGTCTAATGTGGTGGAAGACATCTGGTAGCCCTGAAATGATAAAGGAAGGAAGAAATGTGAAATGTGACAGGCATAAGGAGCTACAGAAAGATCATAATAAAGAAACTAGGGCGGGCACAGTTGTTGCGTCTTTTGGCTTTTTCCAGTTAGGGGTTGCCACAGTGGAACTCCGGTCCGCTAATGATTGGCAGTAGATTTTTACGTGCCGAGTTACCAGCCCTGATGCACAACCTTCAACGAAGGTATGCCCATTCACGCATGTCTCCACACAGAAGACGCTCTAGCTGAGAATCAACAGGACAACGTCTTACTGTGAGGCGACAACGCTACCGCAGCAGCACAGTAAAAAAAAAAAAAAGGGAAAAATAGAAAAGAGGGTGAACAGAAATGTTAGAAAACTATAATACCATAATACCATACATTTTTCTGAACTTATTCATAATAATGCCTATTATTCTGACCCAGCAAACAATGTCAACATCCCTGCAAACAAATTTTGTTCCAATTTCACTCACCAAGACTTCCATCCAAAGCTCTGAAATATCTGAATCCCTTATTTTATAATTTATTACTAAAGATCACTTAGTAAACATACCATTTCCTCCATGGGAACTGACAAACTGTATAGCTTAATTAATAGTACTAAACATGCTTTTGTAAACACACTCGAACTGTTTAATCATAGCTTCTGGGTTTTGCCCCTGATGAGTGGTGCACAGCAGTGTTGATGCCCCTCCATAAGAGTGGCCTTACAACTGACTCAAACAATTATAGCCCTATCAGCCTCACAGACCAAACCTTCAAAGGCATGGAATGTATTATAACTGAGTTCATAAACTAACATTGTCATGAATCTTATTAGCCTTGACCCCCAACAGTTTGGCTATGTGAAGGATAGGCCTTGCCTAATTAATCTGGTAAACTTCTCTGAAAGGGTTACAGAGGTTGCAGATGATGCCCATGCAGTACACACTGCATATCTTGACCTGGCCAAGGACTTCAACACCATACACAGTCTAAATGTTTTAAAATGATCCTATATGTGGCAAGATGTACAGCAGACTGGCTAAAAGGCAGAACCCACACATTGGAAGTTGTTGCTGCCTCATCCGAAAGTCTGAAAGTGACTAGCGGTGTCCCACTGGGCTTGGTGCTAGGACCTCTCCTTTTCTGCATTTACTTCTAAGATCTCAAAGCAGAGAGTCAAGACCACTAGTTAAAGTTTGCAGATGACTACAGACTGGCAGCTGCTATTAACTCTCTCTCTGATATCCAAACCCTTCAGAATGAAGTCTCCCCCTAGTAAAAATTTGCTGTACTAAAAAAAGGCTCAAATTAAAATTTAAAAAGTATTATCTCTTTTGGTAGACAACTCCTTCACTCACCATACTGAATATACAACACACCACTACAAAATGAAAATGTAGGCGGGAACTAACTTGATTTGATATCTCCCTTACTTTTGACCATCATGTGACAACAGTTTTCAGGAAATCATTTAATTTAGTACAGTTAATTGCTAATGAAATATCATCAAGGTCTAAAGAGGTAATCATGACCTTATTCTCAACATTGATCAGAGTAAATATTAAGTATTAATGCCCCCTTCAAAATATATCTCACTAAACATATCAAACAATTAGAAAGACCACAAATGTTTCTAAACAGAAAGATCACAGGTCTAAAGTCTCAGCACTAGCAACAGAGGCTGGAAGTTATATCTCTTTATTCAGTGTCTTGTAGATTTTTGAGGGGAGATCTTTGTCTCACTCACTTACTGCACCATTAGAGACACATTTATGGGCCTTCTGCATCTCTGTTAAGTCCAATATCTTCACCAATGTTAGCACTGTGGACCTAAATCTTCACCAACAGATACATAAAATATGTGGGGAGACAGGTTTATAAGCCAAGCATCTCCCAAACTTTCCCTGCATGTTAAACAGAACAACTCGCTATCTGACTTTGAACACAGCCAAGGTGATTAGATGGTTAGCCACAGATTTACTCCAGGATTGTCTGTTATGTCCTCCAAGAAGAAAGAAGGACAGGAATGAATGGTTAAAAGACGTAGTGGCCTTGGAATGTCTAGTAAGCCTATGAAGATCTTGTATTGAGGCATGACATTTGGTATCAAAGCAAGTTAGTTCCCGCCTATATTTTCATTTTGTAGTGGTGTGTTGTATATATAGTATGGTGAGTGAAGAAGCTGTCTACCAAAAGGGATAATACTTTTTAAAATTTAATTTGAGTCCATTTTTAGTACAGCATTTTTTTACTAGGTAGAGTTCATTATTCTGAAGGGTTTGGATGTCAAAGGGAGAGTTAATAGCAGCTGCCAGTAATGTGTAAGTAAATAAAGGAAATATGTAGTCTATGAATTATATGAGAGCTGCTGATGTAGTATAATCATCAACAGAAATATTTTAAAATGTGTGTGAAAATAAAGTATTTTATGAGAAAAACAAACATAACACCTAATCAGATTATTGCATACAATAGATAATAAGGAGATATACACTGATTGAATACAAAAAAAATAGTACTGCTCACCAACCATAAAATGCCATTTTGGAGCAAAGAATTTTAGTCATAATTATTTCAGACCATAGTTTAATAGGGAGACATTTGAGAAAAAGGAAATGCTTTACTTATTTACTTACAGATACAGTCTATTTTCATAATCCATGGCAATGTGATACAGAACCTGTAGCTCCACAATGTATGGCATCACAAAGGGAATCCCTTCAAAACTGAGATGACCAGAAGAAAACACAGAAACAGTTACAATAATGGGAACCAGCAGTCCGAGTCATGACAAAACATGCTCATGTCCTCCCACCTGCCACTAAAATTCCACAATGTCATCAGACTAGCCACCACATATGTTATGCAATGGAGTGCACCACGCAGATAAACTGAACAGCCTTAAGAGAATCAAAAAATCTTTGATGGGATTTGACAGTCTCCTTACAAATGTTGTACCTCATAGACAACAAAAACACACGCTGACTACTCCCTCCCTAGAACAGGATGACCAGGGATTACTTAGAACATTGCAGCTTGCATAACTGCATGTCCAGAATACTAAGTGATGTTGTTCCACGAGATCAAACGTTCCTCATAACTGCTTGTCCCTGTACTGTAGTGTATTGATACTGGATCCAAAGTGTTCACTGTAAAGGAAGTGGTATCATTGTTTTTTTTTTACAGGGAAAATAAGAAGGGGAAGTAAGCACAGCTTATTCAATTACTTAGACATCCCCCCCAAAAAATGTCATCTTATATTAAGATGGACAGTGTAGGGAAGTTCAAGGGTGGGTGGCACACTCTCACAAACAGAATTAATATAAAAAAACTGAACAGAATCTGTCAAAATGTTAAGAGTGGCAACGACTGTCAAACAATACTACTGCCGTAACATTCAGAGCTAAGCAAATGCATTGGTGAGGTTCAATTTTCTATACTATCTCTGAACAACCTAGTCCCCTAGCATATTGGTTAACTGGCTGGTATAGGAGGAAAATAAGTTGCATAGACATTATCTTCCTTGTGTTGCAAAGATAAAGACAGGTGACTGAGGCTTGTGCCCAGAATCCAGGCATTAATATTCCATGATAAAAACTCTGTTTCCAAAATGGAGAGGATTCCAGCCATGTCCTAATGTGTTATTGCCTTAGATTTGAAGAAATGAATAAATAAAACAGATATCACATTCATCTGTATCATATGGAAACACAGAAAAACAACAGCAAGACAGGAAAGAAATTGTCACATTGGCTAAGGTGTTCATAGTACTGTTGTATATTTGCAGACACATGGATTGGGGAATCAATATTTTTATGACCACCTAGGAGGTACCATGTCATAGAAAGATAGAAATATAAACCATCAAAATATTAAGAAAACATTTTAAAGCATGGTTTCTTTTGACAGTTAAACTAGAGAAAAAATATAACATCTCAAAAGTACTTTAGATGAAGCTGAAGATAAAGAAAAAAATAAAATACAACAGAAATATGCCACGATTAAACTAAACAGTAGCAGAGTATTATACAAGATAGCAGAGAAATCCTCTAATCCTGATGAAAAACTGAATTGCGTCAAGAAAGGGGTTGGCATAGTCAAAAACAAGTAACAGTTTCCCTTATTGGCTTTTCACTTAACAATCAAATCCTCCTTGTTAAATAACTCCTTCATATTCAAGACAAGGTATGTGGAAAAGACTTACAATAATGCCAATGCCTACATAAATTCAGGCATTATTACACTAAGACAAAAAAGAGAGTGTCACATTAACTTAGATGCATCCCAAGATTAATCTTGAATTTCACCATATCCATGGATCTGTTCAGAGTTGTTAAAGTTCAAAATGCTAGCTTTATAACTAACTACCTTTCAATCCTCACTAAACTTCTGCAACCATAAGAGAGTAAGCATTTGTTGGTAAAGCTGCAGAAATACATTTGAAGCAGAAAGCTTAAACAATACAGCTTAGATTAAAATCAGAGAGCATTACTGCCTGTGATTCCTGTAACATGGATAAGCAGTTGTTTTCCTTGGCATTCTCACTGACCATGCATAATCATCCTTTGTAACAAATTCAGAACCCACTATGAAGTAAAAGACGAAGACTAGGCGACATACTGGCATATTCAAATTTAGATAATTCTCCCTGCAAAAATCATGTACAAACAATCATCTTAAAACCTTGTACGCAGCATCAAATTCATACCTAACCTTGTGAAGTAAGCAAGCACTGCCAAAGTCTGCTATTCATCCACCCCAGACTCTAACAGACAAAGTAAAAACATTCTCAAAATCCTAACCCAAGATGTCTTTTCATGTTCGTGCTTTGTGTACCTTTCATTCTTTTATGCTAATGGTATTAATGAATGATGGATTCATTTCTTAATTAATGCACAAGCTTTTTGCAACCATCACAATATTTTCCACTCATAGTGGCCCCTTTGGGTTCACAAAGCAGTATTATCATACATCACACAGGTAGTGACTCCTAAGATATTTCAGCTATATATTGATTAATCAGATGCATTCAACACTATGTGTAGCCTGCATTATTATTCAAATGCTCAAAAACAGAAGCAGTATCAGCTTGCAAAGCAGAAAGGGAACTGTACATTAAATTTAACACTCCACCCAAGATCTGACTTGCAAATTTCTATTCTACATTATTTTTCTTCAAGAATCAAGTTAAATCAGTTGATTAAATTAGATTACCATTAGGGTATCCCAGTTAACCTTTCACATTTGGATACTGTAGAATAAATATTCCACTCCACTGCCATTTGGCACTTTAATAAATGCTCCGTATTAAAGATGTGCTGAATTAGTTTAAAAATTTAATATGGACTATTTTTGACAATCATAATTGGAATTCCATGACTGGTTCCTGAAGCTCTCATATATAATTCAAGAATATATTTTCTTGCCATATTGCAAAAGAATAAAGCAGAAAAACTGAATATTTCTGCCTGATAATAAGGGTGACTTCTCTCATGAAACAAATATAAAATTATTATCAGATTCTAATGCAAACTTTACACAAAAAGGGTATTTTTTTACTTTTGTATTTAGTACCATCTATAAGCACAGAAAATTGTAAACTGTCCTCAAAAATGTCAAATATTAAAAATATGTTTTACCTACTTGACAGCATGAATGTATTAGCTATGTGAGACGTTTGCTGTTTGTTTACATTTTGTGTAATACTGTCTGTCCCCCAGTCAGACAACTTATAGGACTTTAGCATATTGGCTGCTGAAATACAGAAATACAGACAGTATCAAATTCAGAACAATGTGTTGCTTTGCAAGTGCTGCAACACAGACCCATCCAAACACAGATGGAAACAGTCATGTAATAATGTACTTTTGCAGAGCAGCTATACCATCTGCATCCTGCAGGAGACTGTATCCCCGTTCCCCAATGTTGAGACTGTTCTTCGCACCCCTTGTCTGCAGTCATCCCTTCTGCTCATCTTTTACTGAGCCTTTTATGTTGTGAACATTTGTGACAATGGACACAGTGTGTGTAGGAGGGATAGCAGCATGGAAGATTGCTGTAGTAATCCGTAATTTCTGACTTCTATCCCATGCAAGCCAGAACTAATGAATACTTGTATTAAAGAGAGAAGTATAGATCACATTACCTTCCAATTAGGTCCCAGTGGTCCTCGGCCAGTTTTACTGGAGTGAAACAAAGATGGGTCTTCAGTAGCTTTGTAATCCTGTAAAGTAAATAAATAAATTTATAACCAAATAAATACATAAAGAAACATGGTGAAAAGGGTTATCAGACATATGTTCTAAAAGTCTGTATTCTTCAAACATCAGCTCAAATTTCAGAGACAATAAAAGTATAGTACATAATGACATACCATGATAAATAATAATTAAATATAAAACTGATAGCTGTAATTAGTAATTCATTTGCATACTGCTTCAAAGTTTTATAACTGAGCAACAGCCACAATGTAAATTTTCAGGATTTTTCTTTCTCAGCACTTGCATTAATTCAATAACATTTTTCATCTGCAAAATGTGACTTAAAAGAGAAGCACTGTCTGAACATCTTCCCAATCACAGAATTCTCATCTAAAGAATAAAAAAGGCAAGATGTTTACTTCTTTAACAGACTTTTTACTTCATTCCAACATGATAGTGAAGTATTATCATGCTAATAAAAAAAAAAAAAAAAAAACAGAGAATACTAAATTGAGCAGCTAAACCCAAGTTCAGAGGGCTGACTTTCAAGCTTTAGGACCATAACCCCATACCTATATTAGCTAGTTTACACTTCATATACATCAAGATTATTTCTGAAAAAAAGTTTACGACTATCTTATGATGGCAGGGGGATACTTATTCTGTAATCTCAAAAGTTACTCAGTAATATGCCTGACACTTTCTGTTACTGCGATTTATTCTTAGCATTATACTCTCTGGTCAGATGTTCACTCCCAAGTGGTATATTCCGAGCATAAAATGGATCACAAACTGCACTATAGATTAAACAGAGGTCAAGTCTAAAAGAGTATAAGAAACATTTCACAAATGTTTAACAAAGAGTGGTTTGATTTAAACTTCATAACACTGATGGAAGAATAATTTATTTGGGTAGTGGAGGAGTTTATGCACATACTTTAAATATGAAACAACCAGAATATTTAAACAAACAAATAATAGGGTATGAAAAGGGTCAGGCTTGAGAAATACACATCAGCAGTTAAGCGCAGGGATATAATGGGGTTTACAAAGAGAAAGAAGGAGGAAGTGGTAGCAAGGTTAGAAGAATGGTGCTGTATTATTCTGTAGACAGCACCACAATAAGAATGACTGTAAATCTGAATTGGGAAAATCTCAAAGTGAATTAAATGCTACGGTAGAGTGTAGGGAAAATCACTACGTTATCTTGGAAAAAAAAGCATAAGATTAAGAGTTAAATAGAAATGAATATTAAACAAAGACAAAGAAGACAGGTAAAAAAGGGCTTACTCATGGAATGTGCAGATATTGTAAAGATATGATGAATCCCCAAAACAATGTAGCAGGGGGTTATGAGAGGGACATATGAGCCGATATTTTTTTTAATAACTTAACGTAGAAAGGCTAGTGTGCATTGCACCACGTGAGGCACATATGTTTCACAAAGAGTGACAGAAAGGAAAATATCATTAATAAGAGTAACAGACCATTTATATGCCATTAAAACAAAAATAAATAGAATGCATTCTTTAGATATTCAATAAAATGTAAAGGCTGGAAAAAATGCACAAGGTGATAGGAGATATTAGGAAGGGGACATTGAGAGTAAGTTAAATCTAAGAGAAATTAGACTGCAATTTAACTTAGGTGCATACTTCTATCAGGTCTTAACAGATTACTTATCATTAAATCTGAAGTAGAAAAGGTAAGTGTTACAAGAGTTAAGTACAAAACGATTTGGATGTGCTTAGTTATTCACATTTTATGAATTATAATTTTAGAAGGGTTTAATTTTGAGCTGGTTTTGAATAATAATAAATGTTGATCATGCAATTAAGGGAACAATACTTAAATGAACACTGATGTAATTTTAATACAGTCTGATGAAAGTCTTCACTGCTTCAAATGTTGGGTTCTCTGATTGTGGTGTTCTGAACTTTTTTTTTATGTGCATTTACATTATTCAGCTGTGAACAGTACTTATTATAAATATCTCTGGGTCCAGTATGCCAATCTATTCCTTGATTTGACATGCAACATCTCAGATTTTTTTTTCTCTCTTTCATTGGCTCAAATGTACAGCCAGTGAGAGACAGAGAGGCTTATTGGAGTAGCTTGTCACACACAACATGAACCAATAGCAGACAAGCATGCAATCTAATACTAGTATAGTCTTTTTGAAAAATCAGTATTGTGAAGTGCTGAAGACTGGGTCTATATCATCTGAACGAAAGTTCAAAATGTTGATCACTGTAAACAGCGAAAATGCCGATAATTGAATCCTTTATTATGGGGGGTTGCACCCCCCACACCCCCCACTAATTATATACACCAACTCTGAGATCGCACTACAGTGAGGAAAGGGCAAATTTCCCGATCTTCACTGTTCCGCGATCTCACAAAACAGATACCGATTATCGTCATTTTTGCTGTTTACAGCGATTGACATTTTGAACTTTCATTCAAATGATATGGACCCTGAAGACTTTGCTGTAATTAATGTGGATCTGTTAACTTTATAGTGCATTATGTTTGTGAGTGTGTGTGTGTGTGTGTGTGTGTGTGTGTGTGTGTGTGTGTGTGTGTGTGTGTGTGTGTGTGTGTGTGTGTGCGCACTCTCAGGTAGAGGGTGTGATGACCCCACTTAAACATGGGGCAGTAACTAAGGAGCCTTAATCCTCACCACTGTTTCTGGTAAGGGAGAGTCACTGAAAGCAAGGATAAAACATAAATTTCCTCTAAGGGTACACTGGGAGCAGGCTCCAAACTTGGGACTGAACTATATGCTTCACTCCAGGTCCCCAAATGAGTCTTCACACTACCCACTGCAGAGCATTGTGTCCCAATTATAGGTATATGACACACTCACTCTTAAATATTTAATAATCACACAAATGCTCTTGGGAAAGACTGGCACAGATTTACCTGCTATGTCCTCTTTCCCAAGTTACATGGTAATGCTGCCACCCTTCAAAAGGGGTATTCAATTACATTGGGTAAAATAAATCTTGACATGTAAGGTAGCACGTAATCCAAGCAGTAAGGCTTTTTGGAGTGGCCCTGGTGTTATCACAATAAGTATAAACTCTCTCAGGCTACTAAAAGTACTTTCTAAATAACCAGCCACAATAGAAGGTAGTAAAATATTTAATAAATAAAAATGATTTAAAACATATATACACTGAATAACTGATTTCAATAAACCAGAGAGTTTCACACACAGGAATTAAGAAAACAATGAAGGATACGTCTCACATTGATTGAAGAAAATCTTTAGACAGTTAAGAAGATACAATGAGTTTAACTGTCCCTTTTTAATCTGATTAAGTCATGCAAAAGAAGAATACATGTCCACTCTTCAGGCTGTTGTCTGGTCCTCAGTGACTGGAATAGCAAATCCTATTATTTCTGCTGAGCAACACTGAAAACCTCTGAGTGATGAACACTGATCTGGAAAATAAACACTGACTACTACAACAACTGCTACAACTCAACTGCAACTGAATAACACCCAGAACCTGCTTTTATAGGACAATCTTTTAAAAGTCACAAAACATTGTTATGAGAATTCTACTCTCTCATTCCAGACTTTTGAAAAGTAAACAAAAACAGTTGCTGTGGAGATTCCTTTCAGCTCTGGCACACAATGACATGCATAACCTGCATTCAGAATTGTTTTTAAGAGACATGTACATTTGGTCAGCTAGAAGAACACTGTCTGATTCAAACATTTTACATAAACCAAAGTAATAATAAAAAAAAAATCATAAACTTCTATACAAAATTATAGCTAGTCATGCTGACATTTATAAGATAGGGTAATTTAAAATTATTTATAAGTATTTACAAAACTGCAGCCAGACATGCTAGCACAGATAATATCCAATATCCTCACAGAGGGCATAGCAATTCTCATCAGTCCTCTCTAGTTTTGCAGATGCCCATAATTTTGGCTCATACTTTTGCCTTCATCTTTGTAAAATCCTTCCTTTTCTGGTAAATCACTGTGGATTACAGACAAGTAATGCCAGTCATTAGTGTTTGATAGTTCGTACTGTTCAGAATAGACATGTCAGTGGTAAACTTGTGTTACTGTTAACTTTTTAAGTGAATTACAATTGTCTGCCTCTCATCTGTTCCAGATTTTGCATACTTCTGATACTGTCTCGTATTTTTGCTGTGCCTCATAAACCATTTGATTTTTTATTTTTCTGGTAAATCAGTGACAATTGCATTCAGTAAATAATGCCAGCCAGAGTTTACTTCTGCTTATTTTTCAGAAAATGCATGTCCATGTAATACCTGTTGTTTTGTTAATTTGTAAACAGAATTAGAGTTTTCCTGTATTTAATGCTCTGCTCTATTAATGAATTGCTTCTTGTAGTGAAAAGGACAGGGTTTGGTTCCATCCAAATCTGCTTACTGTGTGATTTTGAGCAAGTAACTTAACCAGACAGTGTTTTTGGGTTGCCTCATTAACAATAGATAAAACACTTTAAATTTGTCCCTTTTGGGGCCTTTATTTCCCGTTATTTAGGTTTTGTCCATAATTCTTGAACAAAGGACTTCAGAGTTGTTTTTTGTTGTGTTCACAGGAAAAAAATATATAGTTTTCTGGCAAATGTTGTAGACTGTAGTTTCTAAATAATTACAGGCATGTAAGTTTTAGACTTTATATTCTTCAAAAATGCTTGCTAATGCAAAGCTTGTTATACTAGCAACTTTGTAAGTAAACAAGGGAAATAATTAAACATTTGTTCATGTCTTTTTGTTATTGGTCTTTGCTACTGATTCTAGAACTAAGAAGATAAAAGGCAAAGGGGAGTTGCAGTGGATTGCATTGAATAGTTGTTGCAGCAGACAGCTGAGATAAATTCCTTGATTAATCTTTTTTGCATTATATGGTTTTGATAGTATGTTTTAGGGCAATTACCTGTGTATCTATTCATTCGCTTGGCCTCATGCAGACATATGAGGTGTATAGTTATACACATGATTGTAACTGATGGTTGTGTGTGTGCCTGTGCACACATATGCATAAGCAAGCATTTTATGAAGGATATGAGGTCTGAAACTCATGTTTGCCATTGTGTAGTGACTGTAGTCCACAGCAATTTACCAGAAAAAACATGTGTTTTATGAGGAGCAGACTACTAATATGAGGCGAAATCATGGACATCCTCTGCATGTGCACTCACACTCTTATTTCTCTTACCCCCTTTTCTTGACATCAAGGACAGACAGCTGATACTGCACATCTGGAAAATATTATTTTGTGGTGGACATACTGCTGTCTTTACTATTTAAATGATCACAGAGACTTAAATTTAATTTAAATATAACAAAAAAAAATTCTTACACTGAAAACAAATTTGGCATAAGCTACAACAAACTTCTCTTCCATGGAAACTCATATTTATTGAAAGTGCAATTGTCGTGCTGGGATTCATATGTCAGATAACATTGTGAAGCACTAATTAGCATCTATGCAAGTGACCCTTTTCAAGAGCAGCTCAGCAGCATGGTCTGGTGAAGTGACTTTCATTTGTGTAAAGTCACTCAGTATACAACCGATGTCTTAATCATTCAAACTATGCAATACAGGAAGCAGCTCATTATAGGTTAATAGCTGCTTACTGGGCTATTGACTCAAGAGCCATTTTAAGCCTAGCCAAGTTTACCCAAAATTTACTAAAATACTGCTGATTTCTCAATACCCCAAGGAATTTTATGAGTATATTATTTCATATAGACTTGCACACAGGATCACAGGAAGTTACTAGACTATCGACCCAGAAGTCATTTCAAGCCTAGCTGTTTCATCCCAATGTAATACTATAGATACTCTAGTCAATACCCAGAACTGTATTTAGTAATGACTGCCCATGTCCTGGAAGGTTGGAGGTGCTATCCCCAGTATGAATGTACAGTGCCCAATCTGCTCACCCAGGTTCCTTTTGAACAGTGTCATAGAGGAGCTCTACTTCACATGAATTAGCATCCTATTCCAAAAATGCGGCAGTTGTTGGGAGACAAATCTGACCCTCCAGCATGTCCTATTCAAGTTGCAGGCCACATTTACCTCCTTGGAATAGGGTTGCTCCAATACTGTTTAATTTATGGATGTGCAGCAAATTCATTAAGTGCGGGTCAGAGATTGAGCTGTAACCCAGGCATAAGTCTCCCCTAAAAAGTCTATATGATATAGAGTTACAGGGACTTTATTCCATTTGTGTAAGGCACATGTTGGAGTCCCTTGATCTTCTTTGTTAAAAACCTCTGAGGGCTCTCCAATTGATGCAGGTGCTTTGTATGGTACATGCCGGAAGGGGCAATTATACTCAATTATGGGCCTGATTAGTGATGAGTACAGAGGGGTTATAACCTCCTTTGCTCTACAGGCTATGCCTTTGGTAATCAAGTGTGCTACACAGAAAGTTTTCCTTACTACAGTAGACACATGGTGGTCAAAGTTAAGGTCACAGTCTACTTGTAATCGCAGATACCTTACCATTTTGTACGTACATATTGTAATATTGTTAATTTGATAGTGTGATTGGACATTGTGTCTATCAAAGGGAATGATGGTGCATTTCTTTGCATTTAGTTTGAGACCGTGACTAAGACACGAGTTGTTGGTCTGCATAAGACCCTCCTGAAGTATACTGACATCATTTGGGGATTCAATAATTGCACCCCGTTTGCAGTCGTCCACAAATCTGTTCAGCTACAGCCCTTTAGTTTTGATCTGAAGGTCTAAGAAGCATACACCAAACAGCAGGAGGCCCAGCACTGACCATTGTGGCACCCCACCAGTGACAGGCCTGCTGGTTAATGTGGAGCCACTAACTTTGATAGAGTATGACTGGTTTGTGAGCTAGTTGGCAACCCATCTTAGAACATTGGGGTTTACATTCAGTTTGCTAAGTTTATCAGTAATGCCTGAGTGTGAGATTGTGTCAAAGGCCTTCGCCAAGTTGAGGCATGCTGTGTGCACAGATTTGCCCTTGTCAATGGCCCTGGTCATATTTTTGAAGAAATACACCAGGTTTAACAGGCATATCTGCCCTTGACAAACCCAAATTGGGTCAGATCCAAGGTTTGGAGGTTGCCTATGTCTCTATTTATGAGGTCAATGATGATACATTCCCTGGCCTTACAGATGAGGCTGGTCAGACTTTGGGTCTACAGTTCCCCAGGTCTGTTGCTAAGCCACCTTTGAGGAGTGGAATAACTGCTGCTGCTGTTCTCCATTACACAGGAACATAGCCTGTGCTTAGGCTGTGATTGAATAGGGTACTTAATGGCTAGTTCATATTTTAGTTTGTATAGAAGACACCCTGGGGTGTCTTCTGGTCCCACAGAGGCTGTGTTCTTTGCCATAGACAAGGCTTTAATGACCTACTCTTTGGATAAGTAGGGTGGGGGGAAGTTAGAGGCAAGGCTTTTGATATGTTTGGAGAGAATAAGAAGTGAAATTTTCATCAAATCTGTTTGCCAACAGGTTTGCTATCTCTGCCAGATTAATGTGCTTCATACCATTAGTCACTAGTTCAGCACATGATTGGGTCCTACCTTTTAGGCTGCATACATAACTGTAAGAGGCCTTATAGTTATCCTTGACTGTGATTGCTAAGTTTTTCTCAAAGTTACCCTTAAAGGATTTGGTATGTTGTCTTATTTGCCTGTTGAGGCTGGGGAGGGTGCTTTTCCATTGTTGGAGCCTCACCTTAGTTTTCCTACACAGTAACATTTTGCATTTGTTGTAAAATATGTTGATGCTGGATGTCTATCAGGGCAGCTTGTTTTTACTTGGGCTCTGGCTTTGATACTTTCTGGAACAGCTGAGTCTATACACTTATACAAGTGATAGTACATGACTTTAATGTAAGCTTTGGTATAGTTACCACTTCCAGAAGGGGGTGGGGCCTGGAAAGCATTGATACCATACCCTAGGACAGTATAGTTTGTCTTGGTGAAGTTATTTAGTCTGAAAGCATAATTTCTGAGCTCTGGTGTTAGTTCCAGTTCAAAGACGATTGATTTGAGGTCAGATTTAACTAATGAGGATCTGACAGTCTTGGTGGTGCATCTGTTTGTCCTGTTAGTGAGGACCAAATCTAGTAGGTTTTAGTAGGTTTGTTCCTCTTGTTGGAGTTTGAACAATTTGTTCCATGGCATTTGAAATAACAAAGTCAAGGAACTTTTGTGCTAGTGAGTTAGGGCTACAGTACATTTCCCAGTTGATGGTGGGATAATTGGAATACCCCATGACCAGAGTGTTTGGCAATATTTGGATTGACTCCAGTTTGATCAAGTAAGCCTCATGCGCATCATGATCCATGGAGGGGGATCTATAACTAGTTATGACTTGAATGGGAGTCTTACCACAGTAATCTGAACTTGGGGGTTGTCCTGTCTAACTATTCAGGAGGTGAATTTATCTCTAATATAGATAAAACCACCACCTCCTTTGGTTCTCACACATTAATTTTGCAGTCTGAAGGTGTGGAAGGCATTGGAGCCTTGCAAGGTCGGGGTACTCTTGGAGACCTTGAGTCAGGTTTCTGTGACTGCATAGACATCTATATCCTTCAGTGACAGGAGTGCTTCCAGGGTGTGCAGTTTTTGGTTTAAGCTAGCATTTAGCAGCATAACCTTATTTGGTTATGATTGGCAAATTTCACTTCAGCAATTTTGTTTTTGAGACCTTGCCTAAAAAAGGCTCTATGGGCAGGCAAGAGCCTTTGCCAGCAGCCAAAAGCATAGTGTTGCCAGGTGCAAACCATCTCTGGCAAAGCAGCGAGGTTTGTCGACCATGTCATCAAAGGCTGACAGAAACTGGATCCCTTTGGAATGACACCAAAAACTATGCCAATTATTGAAATAGATAATTTTATGTTTACACTGTGGCATCATTCTAGGAGAGGGTAATATGCTGTTCAAGGCTAGGGACATATTTGCCTGGGACACATGCTCAGACAGTTCAATCATGTCTGTCTTCATACAGTCCAAATCAAGTATTTACAGACTGCCCCTGTCCATTAGGGACATAGATGCCAAATGAGGGCTAAATTTGTGATTTACCATCTCACTGGACAAAGTTATATTTGAATATGGTTAACGATCAGCTTTGCTTCTCATGGATTGAAAGCCTGTTCCAGAAGAAGGTAATCTTTGAGACACACACCTAACAGGTATGTATTAGCATGCCATAACTTTACTAGTCTGCACTAAGTATCAAACAAACTCTGCTGTAGCCCAACACAGTGCATTTCACATCCATATGCTTGCAAAAAAAAAAAAAAAAAAAAACAAGATAGAGTAAAAATGTATTCACAGTTGAAATATTAACATTAAGCTCATAGACTCAATTCTGTCCAGTTTATTCACAATGAAATAATAAATACAATACCAGCAGTCAACAAAAAATGAAACCAAGGATTGTACCCAAAGAATGTCTCGTATGATGTTATTCTAATTTTAAACAAATCAGTTTCTTCTTTTATACTATAACTGCTTGCAAACACTAAGGACTTATTCTGTAAACTTTTATTCTTCAGACATACCCCTGACAATGTCGAGAGTAGATGCCAAAAAGTCCTTAGCCTCTCAAAATAAACCCTTTTACTCTGAATAAAAATGGCAATTTACACATTTTCCAGTTCCTTTATTATCATTTCACATATCTCAAGCTTTAAACATTATTTCTCCCTGTAGCCCAGAAATATTCCATGTTTACCACTAACTAAAAATAATTGGTAACAGACAAATAGGGCTTAGAAGTAGTTTCACTGTGGCAGATCACAACTGCATCAATGCTTTGCAAAACTGTAGAAGCTATGTCAGTCTTGCATTTTTTCTTGCTGGGAGTAAGTTCCAAAGGTATTGTAAAAAGGAATAAAAGCAGGAAACAGTTTTTCTTAAACAATAATGAACACATTGCTGGTTATTTCCTCCAAAAAGTTTTTAGAACATTACTAGATTTAGCAGCCCTAAAAAAAATTTAGAAGGCATATGAACTCAGAATTAATTTCTTTATTATTGCTATTAATTCTGCTGGAAGCATGCGCTGTAACTGTGGGCATGGAAGATCCTATCCGCGTGTCTCCATTCTGCCATTTCACAGGTAGTGAACCTGTGAAATTGCTGACCAGAGAGAGTACCTCTTTCAACAACAACAACAACTACTCCCACAGCTTATTCTTTTACGATCCAGCCTGTACCCACCACCCAAATTTTCAATCCCCTAAACAAACTCAAACCTTGCTCACTTTCTGCAGATAATGTTCTTCCAGAGTATCTACATCTAGCAGCAAGCACAATTGCATACCCCATTAGCATTCTAATAAACTGCTCTATTTCAGAATGTTATGTCCCCCACTTGTAGAAAAAATCTATTACTGTTAAACAGAGGTGGAAACTCTATGATCTCTCTATCGCCCCATCTCTATGCTTCCTCCACTATCAAAAATCTTAGAGAAACATTTTCACACACGACTACTTAACCAACTCTCTGATAATGCTCTTCTGGCCCCCACACAACATGGGTTCCGTCCAGGACACAGCAGTATCACAGCCTCTCAAATCATCAGCATTAGAGTTATGGCAATAGGTGCTCTACTTGTAAATATTTGGTACCCTATTTTACATATATTAATAGAATACAGTTCACTCCTAGATACCATTACACCTGTTGCACAGAGGGAGTTGTTTATGTACTAAAGTGTACTTGCAATTTGTATTATATAGGAGATACATATAGAAGTTTCAAAGTACATGTACAGGAACATGTTAGGGACATTAAAAATAAGAGATTAGAAAGTCCTTTAGGTGCCCATTTTTTTACATTATCGTAAGTCTAATGCTGATGATTTGAGAGGTTGTGTTTTAGAGAAGGTTGAGGTTTTACTTGGGGAACACAGAAATGTTAAGAATAAATTGCTACAGAAGGAAACATTGCTTATTTTAAAATATGGCACACTAGAGCTCTTTGGGCTTAACAGAGAGTATAACTGGAAATATGTGATTTAAATAACCGATTGTTTTATTGTGTTATTTGCTAATTAAGGTATTTAGTGGATGTATTTAAGTTCATGCACTGGGATGTTTTTTTAGTCTTGGAAGGCATTTTATGCCAAGGCGCTAAGTGAATATTAAATTTTCCTACTTTTGTATCTGTGGTGGTCATTTTCATAGTATTTGGAATTGTTCTTACATTCTTTGTGGTTTTGCTGCATAACAGTATCACAGCCTTGCTCTCATTTACTGATACTGTTAACAAGGCCTTAGATGCTGGTCACCATACTTCAGTAATCCTACTGGATCTCTCTAAAGCCTTTGATACAGTATCACATACTAAGCTATTAATCCAACTATCAAAATTAGGATGCTCCCTTAAATCTCTTAACTGGTTTGTATCCTACCTAAATAACAGGGAACAATCAGTAAGATGGCTTAATGTACAATCCAGTTACCAAGTAAACATAGGAGTCCCACAAGGATCCATATTAGGGCCACTACTCTTTAATACCTTCATCAATGATCTCCACAAAGAACTCCAAATACAAAATCATATCCAATATGCCGATGATTCCATGTTAATATCCACCTCCAACAATTTCTCTGACCTCCTTACAGTTACTCAAAAGGCTTTTACCTCAATTGAATCCTGGCTAAATAATGCTCAACTCCTGTTAAACCCTAAAAATACTAAACTTTTACTTTTCTCCACAAAATCACCAGCTATAGACTTCAAAATCTGTTCTAAGGATGGCACAGAAATAGAAACAGTGAAAACAGTTAAATTGCTGAACCTCATATACTCAATGCAATAAAGACGCACTTTAAACTAGGCAAACTTTATCATCACAAACTTTACATGGGCAGCCACACAGTACAGTTTTGTACCTACCATAAATGTAGATGTTCGAGTGCTCATACAGCTGCAGTCATTACAGATGGGTTATCCTGCCGTCAGGCGGGTCCTCGGTCGGCCGAATTCCAAAGTCTAGGTCCAGCGTCAGTTGTCGTCACTTCTTCCCTGACGTCAGTGCGGCAGGGGTATAAAAGAGGCAGCCGACGCCATTTTCTTCAGTTTTTCTTGCCCCAGATGTCAGGTGCCCCCAGAAGGAAGGCAAAACATAATATTATGCAAACATGCAATGTAGACAAATCAAAAAACAGTAGTTGCAAGCAAATACACCATAAAAGAATACCCCAAAAAGGTTGTATGATAAAGGTGTTTGTCATAAGGCCTGTCCTAAAAGGGGATGGAGGGAGGGTAACCTGGACTGCAGCTGTATGAGCACTCGAACATCTACATTTATGGTAGGTACAAAACTGTACTATGTTCATCGTGCATACAGCTGCAGTCATTACAGATGGGTAGAATCCCAAAGCTAAGTAAGGGTAGTAGGTACTAAGTGGAACTAGGAGGGGCTAGTATGCCCTGCAGGACTGCTGTGGCAAAGCCCGCTCTAGATTTAGAGTATAGTGGAAGGTGGTAATGCTTGGAGAAAGTGTGCACTGAACTCCAAGTAGCTGCTTCCAAAATGTCCTTGGTAGGGACCCCCCTGAGGAAAGCTGCAGAGGTAGCTGTAGCCCTGGTGGAGTGGGATCTGATGTATATAGGCACAGATTTTCCATGAAATGAATAACAAAAGTGTACGCAGTGGGCTATCCATGTTGAAATTGTCCGTTTGGAAATTGCCTTTCCTTGAGCACCTGTAGCATAGGACACAAAGAGCTGGTCAGATTTCCTGAAGGACTTTGTTCTGTCCAAGTAATAACGAAGTTGTCTGTGAATGTCCAAGGAATGTAGTAGTCTCTCTCCTTTGTCCTGTGGATTTGGATAAAAGGTAGGTAAACGAATAGTCTGATTCAAATCTACACTGGATACAACCCTTGGCATAAAGGTAGGGTTGGTTCGTAAGGAAACTCTGTCCTGATGGAAAATGATGAATGGTTGCACAGCCATGAGGGCCTGTAGCTCTGAAACCCTGCGTGCTGAGGTAATAGCCAGAAGGAAGGCTGTTTTCCACGACAAGTATTGTAGCTCTGTTGAAGAAGCCGGCTCAAAGGGAGGCAGGGTCAGCTTTTCCAATATGAAGTTGAGGTCCCAAGCTGGGACTGGTGGTTTCCGTGGGGGTTTTATATTTTTTGCCCCTCTGAGGAACTGCCTTAATAGAGGATGTGAGAATAAAGGAGGATCTGTATTGTACTGTGCAGAAATGGCTGAAGCGTGGATCTTGATGGAGGAGAAGGAAAGGCCACTGTTTAACATCTCAGCTAGGTACTGTAAAATTTGAGGTATATTTATTACCCAAGGATTCTGGCCCTTTTCTTGATTCCAGGAACAAAATTGTTTCCATTTGGCGGAGTAGGTTTTTCTAGTAGAGGGTCTTCTGGCCTCCAAGATCACATCCTGCACCTCCTTAGAGAGGAGAGTCTGTTGGGAAATTAAGGTATTCTCCATGCAGCTAGATTTAAGGTTTTGAGCTGGCTGTGAAGGGTTTTGTAGTTGTGCTGGGACAACAGAAGAGGAACAAGAGGTAGGATCCATGGTGGTGAGTGTGACAGGCTTTTTAGGAGAGGATACCAGTGCTGTCGTGGCCAGTCTGGAGCAATGAGAATCATTTGTGGCCTCTCTGCTCTGGCTTTTAATAGAACTTTGGTCAGTAGAGGAAGAGGCGGGAAGGCATAGACTGTCAATGTTGTCCAATTGAAGGAGAGTGCATCCACTTTCCAGGCCTGTGGATGATAGGTCCTTGAACAGAATTTTTTCAACTGGTAATTTCTGTGGGTAGCAAATAGATCTATGTCTGGCTGTCCCCATGCCTGAGTTATCTTTGAGAAGACTTGAGGATGCAACTTCCATTCGTGTGGGTCTGTCATGTTTCTGCTTAAGTTGTCTGCCAGTGTGTTTTCCTTCCCTGGCAGGAATTGTGCCTGTAGTTGAATTTGTAATTCCAGAGCTGAGTTCCACAGGGTCATGGCTTGCCTGCCCAGGGGGTATGAATGAGTTTCCCCCCTGTTTGTTTATGTACCACATGACTGTGGTGTTGTCTGTCCTTATCAATAGCTGGCCTGGTTGCAGTAGGTCCTTGAAGGTCATAAGGGCATTTTGCACAGCTAGCATCTCCTTTTGGTTGATGTGTAGGTGCTTCTCTTTTTGGGACCATCTTCCCTGAATGCACTGATCTGCCATGTGTGCTCCCCAGGTGTAGTCTGAGGCGTCCGTTGTGATGATTTGAGTTGCTTGAGGTAAACAGAAAGGGAGACCTGTGTTTCTTTGGCATGCTTGAGCCCACCATAAAAATTCCTTTTGAAGGCATGGAATGAGTGGTATAATTGTTTCCAAGCTGTGGCTGTGTTGAGACCATAAGTTTTTTAGGTACCATTGCAGTTTCCTCATATGCAGCTTTGCACATGGTATCAGTAGGATGCAAGATGCCATGAATCCCAGAGCCTGCAGGACTTTCCTTGCAGTTAGTCTGGTTAAAGTTGCCATTTTGTTGAAGTATTGAGACAGTTGCCCTTGTTTGTCTGGCGTGAGGTAGGCCATCTGGGTGGTTGTATTTAAGCTGGCACCCAGGAAAATTATCTGTTGAGAAGGTATTAGTTTTGATTTCTTTTTGTTCACTGTGTAGCCCAGGTAGTTTAACAGTTTTATTACAAATGCCAGATGCTGCAATAGAATGTTCTTGCTGTCTGCTTGGATCAGGCAGTCATCCAGATATGGGTAGATTTGTATTCCTTGTTGTCTGCAGAAGGCAATTACTGATGCCAGGCATTTCGTAAATACTCTGAGCGCAGTAGATAAGCCAAAGGGCAATGCAGATAATTGGTAATGGGTTCAACCTGCAAGAAATCTGAGGTATCTTCTGCAATCTTGTCTGATAGAGACATGCAGGTATGCCTCCTTGAGGTCCAACGTTACCAGCCAAGACTCCTTGCCCAGCATGGGAAGAAGCTGCTGTAATGTGAGCATCTTGAATTTTGGTACCTGTAGATATGTGTTTAGGATGGATAGGTCTAAGATGGGTCTCCAATCTTTGTCCTTCCTCGGTACCAGAAATAGTCTGGAATAGAAACCTTGACCTTGTTCTTTTGCAGGTACTTCTTGAATTGCTTTCAAATCCATGAGAGCGGAAATTTGTATTTGTGTCTCTGCCCATTGATTTTGTGGCAGGTTTGGCAAGCCTCTCATTTTTGGAAGGGTGTGAAAGTGGAACCTGTAGCCTCTGTCTATAATGTCCAGAATCCATTTGTCCTTTGTAACAATGTGCCAGTTTTTTGAAAATAATGCCAGTTTTCCGCCCAAAGGGGCTGCCATTATAGCTTTGTTTGGCAGGCATAGGGGGAAGTCATTGTGTCTGTTTTCTAAATGACTGTGGCCTATCTTATCCACCTCTTGGGGTTGGTGCTTGCCACTGTCTAGCTCTGTAAGATCCTTGAGGTTGTCCTCTACCCCTTGGGCATCTGTATCTGCCCCTTTGAGGTCTGTCCGTGGCTGGAAAGGACCAATTTTTTGAAGGCCAGTTTCTGCTGAAGCGTGGAGGTTGCACCTGCAAATAATCTTTAACTGTTTGCATAGATTTAGCTTTTTCCTCCATTTTCTTTAGTACCTCCTCAGCTTTAACACCGAACAATACATCTTTTTGAAGTGGTGCATCTAATAACTTTGCTTTGACATGATCTGGTAAGGTTTGCTCTTTGAGCCAAGCATGTCTACGTATGACAGACCCTGTGACAGCAGCTCTACATGAGGCCTCTAAAGCATCAAAACCACACTGCAAGGTAGGTTTACCCACTTGCTCTGCTCCATGCAACAAATCCTGCAACTCTTTCAAATCTGGTTGTTCTGTTTGTGTCATTTTGCTTTTCAGCTGGGATAACAAAAACTTTTGGTACTTTAACATATGAAATTGACAGTTTAATGCCCTCATGGTTAAAGTGTCTGATGTATACACCTTTTTCCCCCACCTTTCTAATGCTCTGGAATCTCTCTCTGAAGGTAAAGGGTTTTTAGCAGTAGAGGCCTTTATCCCCTTGGGACCCTGTGAAATTGTTTCTGGGTCAGCAGTATGGCTTTTATAAAGGAACTGGTGAGAATCAGGAACCCGGTAATACCTGTCTGGTTTAACAGGGGCTGGAGGTAAAGAATCTGGATTAAGACTGGCTTCTGCATACACATCATCCAAAATATCTAAAACAGGAGGGTATGCTGGGGGAGCAGTAGAAATTCCCTGAGCCTTTTCTTGGAATCTGAGTAATCTTGGCCTTCCCAGTGGAAGTGCTCCCTCAATGTATGCAGGGTTTCCCCAAAAGAGTAGTCCTCAGGGGGGGAGGCTGAGGGAATAGACCCCTCAGCATCAGAGTCTTCAAAAGGGGAATAGGCATAATCCTGGTCCTCAGAATGGTCTGAGGTAATAGAAGCCTGGTCTGAGGAATGGTAGTCTTCCTCCAATCTGGGTCTTTTGTCAGAGGGGGGTTGAGAACCCCTGATGAGAGTTATCAAATCCTCAGCCATTTTAAGCATCTGTTTGTTAGGCATGGGGCCTTGAAAGGAGGTCTGAGGGCCTTGTTTTTTTAGTTTTGATGGTAGCTTTAGATTTAGTGAAGGCTTTAATAGAGAAGGTGGAAGGCCTGAAGATGCCTTCAGAAATGGCAGGCCTCACTAAATTTTCGGTTTCCCCGCCAAGAGTGGCGTCGGTATCAGCAGTGGGAAATGAGACCAAGAAGCCTGCGACCTCGGGTACTGAAGACACCAGTAAAATAGTTTCATCTGTAGTCAGGGGCTGCGTAGGCGCCTTGCTGAGAACCGGAGAACCGGTAGTTGGCCTAAGCGTGGTCTCAGTACTCGGTGCGGGCCTCGGATGGCGGTCCTTGTCTTTGCGTCTTTTTCCTAAAACTGGTGTCGGTGTATCCGACAACATGATATAATTAAATTTTTTGCCAAAATAATGAAGGGCGAACTCCGCCTGGCGCTTAATAGTGCGCTTGTTGAACCTAGCACAAAAATGGCAAGTCGAGACGTCGTGGTCTGGCCCTAAGCAAGGTATACAGAAAGAGTGAAAATCCTTATGCGGTATTTGCTTCCCACAAGAAATGCAATTATTAACTTTGTCTGACATCGGACTGAGGCAAGAAAAGTTTCCCCAACGGGGTACTTAGCTTTAAAGAAGAATTCGGCTGAAATACTGTTTGTAAATCTCAGGAGCTGGCCGACCGGCACTTGCGAACTGCTTCTGCTTCGGGCACCGCGCGGCAAGAAAGACTGAAGAAAATGGCGTCGGCTGTCTCTTTTATACCCCTGCCACACTGACGTCAGGGAAGAAGTGATGATAACCGACGCCGGACCTAGACTTTGGAATTCGGCCTACTGAGGACCCGCCTGACGGCAGGATAACCCATCTGTAATGACTGCAGCTGTATGCACGATGAACATCAAAACAAAACTTGCCAGTACTTTACTTATTCCCTCCCTTTTGTATGATAGTGCCATCTTTACAAACCTTAACTCAACTCTTACTAAAAACTACAATCCTGCTATTACAAAATAGGTTAATTTGCCTCCAGAAAACCTCACTGCTCCCATCATTGACAAGCTATTACAGAAATGAATTGGCTAGAGTTTTTCCACCATCTCTACTAGACCCAATTAACGTTAGCCCATAAATTAATTTTCAGACCCAGCGACTGCACAGCACTCAGCTCCATCCTATAAATGTATACTCCTACACGACCACGAAAATCCTCAAGCAAACAGCTACTAACCATAACAAAACCAAATAAAAGAGCTGGACAAAGTCTGTACTTCCATTGCATTCCCAAGCTATGGAATAACTTACCCACCCAAATAACTCAAGTTGACTGCATAAAAACCTTTAAGTCAGCCCTAAAATCCTACTACCTAAACAATCCCTCCTGCCCCTGCTAAACAATCAAACCATCTTAAAACAGTCCTTAAATTAATTCTTGTATTATGCAGTAAATAATAACCAGTTCTATAACTTCAGTTCTAGTTACTTAGAAATCCACTTAGCAATGTGATTGTTTTAACACATGCTACAGATGGTACTGTTTTGTATCTATACTGTTCAACATATGTAACTTAATAACCTGTACTTATTGACTCCTATAGCCTAATGATGTTACCTCTGATATGAATTGTATTATACATGTTCTTCTTCATTGTGAAATTTGATTTACGTATGTTAGATTCGTTTTATTTGAAACACTTGTGGAGGTTTTCTCCCCGGGCCTCCACTGAAAATGGGTTTTTGACACAGTGGACTTTCCTGGCCAACAAATGTCAATCAATAAATAAATAAATAGTGCCTCAGACTCAATGTGAGACATGTAAAGTTTTTAATTTAATATCCCCTCCATCTGGCATAACAACTCCACCAAAGGCATTTATAAAGTGCATATATCCAACCACATCATATCAAAAGACACCCACATTTCCCTTACATAGACAACTGCCTGCTGATCTTGGAGTGACAGAAGCTCAGACTGTATTTTTTTCATATAGTTGTTACAAAAACTGGGAATTTACTGAAGGCCCCCCTTGAGTGGTCCTCTGTTAGGTGTAATCTTCCTCCGCCTGGATCTGGTTTTTGCATGTGTTTTAAGAACTGGTGACTTTATAGAATCATCAACCTTCTTGATGGGTCGTTTTCATTTGGATTCATTTGATAGAAAAAAATAATTACAGTCAAGGAATCTTTAAACCAGGTATCTTTGTAGATCAACTGACTAATAAAAAAATTCTCTCTTATTTGCTGTGATATGACAAAAGTTGCATTAAATCCATCCAATGACTATAAACTGGGAAGAATATGATGTAATCCCTTTTCAAGCTTTTCATTTTCTGGGTACAGTCACAGACACAGTATTACACAAAGGCTTTTGAATTTGGGGATAGATTTCTCTCTAGAGTTCAGGACAGAGCTGAGTACTGCAGTAGAGTTTTTTGCAGCACTGGCCTGGCTACATGTTTTTGCCTAACCATGATTCAGTGTGCCAAACTTCATATCAGAATGATCCAACAGGCCCTCAGTACCATGTGAGGACAGTCCTTGCAGGAATATGTGCATCATCTAATGAAGGAATATTTCCAGACTTAAACTAGTGACCCTGGATTCTTGACTTGTTCAAAAGGAGTCCGACCATCCTCCACTGACCTCTTATACATTTACCAGGGATGCGACAGACTGCAGTAGAGACCATTCAGTCATCTAAGTCCAGTGTACATGGCATCTGACACTGCTTTCATAGATCATCATCAAGGAGATGTGATTAAAGTGGCATGTCTTGAATGCCTTTCTCAGTTTGTTTCAGACATGACAGGTAATGTATACAAACAGCATGTCAGTCAAATAGTACATTTACAAACAAGAAAGGAAAGTCTCTGCAGATATACAGTCTAACCTTAAAATCTGGGAAAAGACTGGAGAAGGAAGTCTGATCTTACAGGCATTGTACCTTTCAGGAAATGTCAGTCAAACAGTTGATATTTTCAGCACAAATATTATGGCAGCTTACAGGTGGAAAACAGAAAGTTTAGTGTTCAAGATTATCAGACAAAATGGTATCACAGAAGAATATTTTGCTTTTCCCCATGAATACCAACTGCACCACAGAAAATGGATGGCCCCTCAATCAGATGCAATAAGGGGTCTACTACTACATGACTTTTCAAACACCCTGTTGATCTACAGGGTGCTTCCAAAATGAAAACATGCGTTAATCTGGCAGTTCCAAACTGGTAAAGAGGACCATGGATGTTCCTGCTGCTGCAGAGGTTTTCGAGAGTTCTCAGATACTACTATAAGTTTAGACTGATTCAACAAATGGGCAGACTGTTTCAGGTAAATCCTGTCTGTCAGTAACCTGAGTGATTAGCTCATGAAATGCAGCATGACTTCACTTTCTAAATGGGTGATAAATGTGATAAAAAGTACAGGAAAGCTTTCCTCCTAAAGAATCTCATCATTCATAGGTAGATACTAGGCTATCTGCTCTAGGGCATTTATAAGCCTAGCCAGAGTGTACTTGGCTTCCGCCTCCCTATTAGATTAGCCTACTGTGCCTCTGTAAAGTAGGTCACAGAATGTACCCTTTTAAGATTAGTTTACTGTGCCTCTGTCTAGCAGGGACACAGGAGAGATCCCAGGGGTGAATTTGCGATTTCCCATCCACGCGTCCAAATTTCGCTTGAAGAGGGTCAGCGAGGGGCTATGTCTAACATGAATTGGGATTCTATTCCAGAGTGAGGGGATCCTCTGGGAAATGAATCTGTCCCTCTAGCATGTCCTATTTATTTTTGTGCTGAGGTTTAGGTCCCTGGAGCGTGTAGCTCTAAGGGACTTGGATTTTTTGAGGTGGAGCATGTCCATTAATTCTGGGTTTGACATGGCTTTGTACGTCAGGCATAGATCGCCTCTGAGTAGGCGGTAAGCAACTGAGTAGAGCTGGAGTTTCTTTAGTCGAGCTGCATAGGTTCATAGGTTCATACTAGGCTATCTGCCCTGGGGCAATTATAAGCCTAGCCCGATTCTGTATGGCTTACGCCACCCCTTGATTTGAGTATACTGTGCCCTTTTTAAGGTTTAGTTTACTGTGCCTCTGTCTAATAGTGACACGGGAGTAATCCTTGGGACAAACCTACGATCCCCCATCCACCTATCGAGATTCTTCTTGAAGAGATTCAGTGAGGTGCTCTGCCTCACATGAACTGGAACTCTATTCCAGAGCGAAGGGAGCCTCTGGGTTATGAACCTGTCCCTCCAGCAAGTTCTATTTATTTCTGTGCTGAGGTTCAAGTCCCTCGAGCGTGTGGCTCTAAGGGATTTAGATTTACTGAGGTGGAGCATGTCCATTAATTCTGGATTTGACATAGATTTGTATGTCAGGCATAGATTGCCTCGAAGAAGGCGGTATGCAGCTGAGTAGAGCTGGAGTTTCTTTAACCGAGCAGCATATGGCATCTGTTTGAGACCCTTGATCCTCTTGGTGAGATACTTTTGGGGTCTTTCTAATTGCTGCAGGTGTCGGGTAAGGTACATCCCAAAAGGGGCATTGTATTCTATGATGGGCCTGATGAGGGATAAATAAAGGGGCACGATTACCTCTCTTGATCTAGATGTGAAACCCTTCGTGATGAGGTGGGCTATGTAGAAGGTCTTTCTAACCACTTTGGCAATGTGGTTTTCAAAGGAGAGATTGCTATCAACTTGGGTCCCCAGGTCCCTAATAACTTTCTCTGTACTTAATGGGTTTCCGCCTATGTGGTAATTTGTGGGCACATTGTTTTTGCCAAAGGGTAATACTATACATTTTTTGACATTTAGCTTTAAACCATGACGCTGGCACCAGTTATCTGTCTCTGTGAGACCTTTCTGAAGGATGTTTGTGTCAGCTGGAGAGTTGATTATGGCACCCAGTTTGCAGTCGTCTGAGAACTTGGTGAGCCATAGTCCTCCCACGTTTGCCTGTACCTCAGAAAAGTATATACCGAACAAGAGTGGTCCCAGGACAGAACCCTGTGGGACGCCACTTGTGACCGGTTTCGAGTCTGACATGGCTCCAGCAACTCTCACGATGTGGGTTCTGTCTTTGAGCCAGTTTGCGACCCATCTTGTGACATAGGGGTTTATATTTAAGCTGGATAGCTTATCTATGATGCCCGAGTGGGGTAGTGTGTCAAATGCCTTTGCAAGGTCCAGATAGGCTGTGTGGACTACCTTTCCTTCATCTATGGCTTTGGTGACTGTTTCGAAGAAGTCAACCAGGTTCAAAAGGCAGGATCTGCCCTTGACAAAGCCGAACTGGGTAGGATCTAGTGTCTGTAGGTCCCCAATGCCTTTGTTTATGAGCTCCATGATGATCCTCTCCATAGCCTTGCAGACTAAGCTAGTCAGGCTTATGGGGCGATAGTTTCCAGGGTCCGTAGAGGCTCCACCTTTGTGGAGTGGGACCACTGTTGCTGTACACCATTCTGTGGGCACATATCCTGTAGTGAGGCTGAGATTGTATAGCTATTTCATTTGAGGGATTAGTTCCTCTTGGAGTTCATGCAGGACGCAACCTGGGACACCATCTGGTCCCATGGAAGCAGTGTTTTTTGCTTTGGAGGGGCAGCCTTCACCTGAGCATCAGAGATGTTTGGAAGGCAGCCCTCTGCCGGGATAGATACTTGCTCTTTTGGGGGGGGAGGGGGTGAAGTTTGCATTGAACCTGTCTGCCAGGATATTGGCGATGTCTGTTTGTAGCCCATGATCCTCTTGGTGAGGTACTTTTGGGGTCTCTTCAGTGGCTGCAGGTGTCGGGTAAGGTACATCCCAAAAGGGGCATTGTATTCAATTATGGGCCTGATGAGTGACGAGTAGAGGGGCACAATGACCTCTCTTGATCTAGATGCGAACCCTTTTATGATAAGGTGGGCTATATAGAAGGTCTTTCTAACCACTTTGGCAACGTGATTATCAAAGGAGAGATTACTATCTACGTTGGTCCCCAAATCTCTAATTACTTCTTCCGTGCCAATGGATTACCACCTATGTGGTAATTTGTGGGCACCTTGTTTTTCCCAAAGGGGATGACTATGCACTTTTTAGCATTTAGCTTGAGGCCGTGGTTCTGGCATCAAGCATCCATCTCTGTGAGACCCTTTAGGAGGATGCTTGTGTCAGCTGGAGATTTGATTATGGCCCCCAGTTTGCAGTCATCTGCGAACTTTGTCAGCCATAATCCCCCCGTGTTAGCCTGAACCTCAGAGAAGTATATACCAAACAAGAGAGGTCTCAGAACTGAGCCCTGTGGGATGCCACTTGTAAATGGTTTGGATTCGGACATGGCACCTGCGATTCTGACCATGTGGGTTCTATCTCTGAGCCAGTTTGCAATCCATCTTGTGATATAGGGGTTGATATTTAAGCTGGTAAGCTTATTTATGATGCCCGAGTGGGGTATTGTGTCGAAGGCTTTTGCGAGGTCCAGGTAGGCTGTGTGGACTACCTTGCCCTCATCTATGGCTTTGGTAACTGTTTCAAAGAAATCAACTAGGTTTAAGAGGCAAGATCTGCCCTTAACAAAGCCGAATTGGGTAGGGTCCAGTGTCTGGAGGCTCCCAATGTCTTTGTTTATGAGTTCCATGATAATACGCTCCATAGCTTTACAAACCAGATTAGTCAGGCTTATGGGGCGATAGTTTCCGGGGTCCGTCATGGCACCACCTTTGTGGAGTGGGACCACTGTAGCTGTACACCATTCTTTGGGTACATATCCTGTAGTAAGGCTAAGTTTGAACAGTGACTTAATGTGAGGGTTCAGTTCTTCTTGGAGCTCGTGTAAGACACAGCCTGGGACACCGTCCGGTCCCATAGATGCTGTGTTTTTTGCTTTGGAGAGGGCAGCTTTCACCTGTGCATCTGTGATGTCAGGGAGGTTACATTCAGTTGGGATAGGCGTTTGCTCCTTTGGGGGGGGGAAGGGGGGGAGAAGTTTGCACTGAATCTGTCTGCCAGGATTTTGACTATGTCTGTAGGTTCGGTATATTTTGTACCGTTATGCAACAATTCATAGCATATCTGGGAGTTTCGGCCCATGTTTCTGACATAACTAAAGAAGGCCTTGTGATTATCTTTAGTGTCTAGGGCAATTTTTCTTTCAAAACTGGCCTTTGATGATTTTATGAGGGATCGAAGTTTCTTGCTAATACTGATCAGAGATGCCTTCCCTTTTTGGGATTTTGCTCTGTCATGTAGTAGCTTCCTCCTTCTGTTGTATAGCTTATTTATGGCCGGCGTCCACCAGACCGGTCTCCTGTTTTTGGAGGAGTGAGTCTTGGCTTTATTTGGGATAGCATGATCTATGCATTCCTGCAGGTGCTCATAGAATGCATTTGTAAAGGATTCTGTGGATTGGGCTGTATTATCCTCTGGCCCAGGGGCTTTGAAGGATTCCACCTCAGTCTTGAGAAGTGCAAAGTTGGCTTTGGAGAAATTCTTTACATTGATTTCCTTGGCTGGGGGTGGGAACGGGATATGGATGTCCAGGGAAATTTGTTTATGGTCTGATCTTACCAATGAGGGGTTTACCTCTGGTGTGGAACAGAGTCCCCATGTTGGTGATGACCAGGTCCAATATGTTGTTCCCTCTGGTGGGAGTGGTGACCAGTTGCTCCATTGTGTTAGAGTTTATAAATTCAAGGAACCATTGGGTGAGGGTGTTTGGGCTTGAGTAGTTTTCCCAGTCAATGTTTGGGTAGTTGAAGTCACCCAATAACATAGTGTTTGGAGAGACCTTCATATTCTCCAGTGTTCTCAGAAATGCCAAGTGGGGTTCCTGTAATAGGGAGGGTGTTCTGTAGCAGGCTACAAACTGAAAGGCAGTTTTGCCTGCTGTTAGTTGCACATGGATGGTTTCCGATGCTTCGTGCAGTGCCACTAACCTGGAGGTGTAGGTATCTTTGATGATTATAGATACTCCCCCTCCTTTTGTGCTTCAGTCCGAGTTTTGGGGCCGAAATGCATGGTATGAGTTATAACCTGGTAGTGCTGGGATGCTCTCAGGAGCCTTGAACCAGGTTTCTCTTACTGCACAGACATCGATTTTCTCCATACTGAGGAGAGTCTCGAGTGCGTGCATCTTGAGGTTTAGACTTCTGGCATTAAGTAGCATTACCTTTAGATTTTTTTATCTTTGGGTTGTCTATGGAGGTGGGTTTGTCCTTTGAGCCTTGCCTAAAAAAGGCACTATGGGGGTGGCAAGAGCCTTGGCCAGTATACGAAAGCCTAAGGGTGACAGGTGCAAGCCGTCCCTAGCGAAGCAACGTGGCTTGTCGAGCATGTCATCCCAGGCTGACAGACACTGGATCCCCTTTGAATGACACCAATACTTTAGCCAATTGTTGAAACTGATCATTTTGTCTTTATACTGTGGCATCATTCTTGGTAAGGGCAAGATGCTACTCAAGGTCAGGGACATACCAGCCTGGGCTACATGGTCAGAGAGCTCCTCCATGTCTCTTTCCATGTAATCCAGGGAGGTACGTCTCAGGTCATTCACACCAGCATGGACAATGATGGAGTCATACTTGTACTTGCTTTGGAGTGACCTGAGTGCTTGCGTTATGTGGCGGATCCTGGCACCCGACAGGCAGCTTACAGTGACCTTCTCCTTGTTCAGTCTGGTGAGTGGGACGTCAGTGTGCCGGACAATAGAGTCCCCTATAACAAGTGTATTTGGTGTGTTGTTTGGCCTTATGGGCTGTGACTGTGAGGCACATTGATTTTGTGAGATATGTGATTTGTGGGTATTGTTGAGGGGTGGCTGTTGCTTGGATATCTGCTTAGGAGGTCTTTGCTGTTTAGGCAGATTTTTATTTAGAGCCTCCGAGTATGTTTTTGTGTGTTTATGTGTTGGGTATGCAGATGCAATAGGTCTGTGTGAGACTGGATTTGTGTTGTGGGTTGTTACCTTTTCCTCCTGACTGACTGTGCCAGTCTTGGGTTGAGAGAGCTCTGCCTCCAGTTTGGCTGTGTAACTGCATCTCTCACATGTATTAGAGTTTGTTGGAAGGAGGAGAGGGTTGTCTGTGTACATAAGGCAATTGTAACATTGCCTCAAAATTCCCAGATTCACCATCTTTTTTGGCAAGTGGCATACATTTTTTGCTGTGGGCAGTACAGTAATAGATGAAACTAACTTCCATTCCACAGATCATTTTTTCTAGTGTTTTCCCAGAGCTGGGCTGCCCTCAAACTTAATATAAGAATGTCTAATGTTGTAAAGCTACATGTGGCTGCATTGTTATACATGCTTCATTTCACTCTATTGACTTTCACAACACAGACAAAACCTCTTCTTAAAAAGGCTTTGAATTTAAAACCTCCATCAAGGAATTCTGATTGTCTTTTGGAATGGATTTTATGTTAAATATGTTTTCAGTATCCTTTTCATTTCATACCATCTGGTGACATTTCAGGTAGCTATTACATTTTTGCATTATGAATCCTTTGTTATACATATGATGGTGTCTGAGAGAACGTTGAATATGCCTTTGCCTTTTCTGCTTTCCTCAAAATAAAAATTGGGGAGAGAGGCTTTAACACATGTTGGATGTGCACTTGTAGCTTGGGTTGCATTGGCATGACTACAATTCTTTGTAATACAGATCAGTTTGCTTCACATAAGAAATACGACAAAGAGAAATTGCAATTCTTTTTATGTCAGTTAGTTTATGAGAGTGGGTGAGGGCTCACCCCGGAGGATAGCACATGTATTTTATTTATTTTTTAGCACATGTATTTCAGAGTTGTTTCTGCACAGGATATATGTGAAGCTGCTATTTGGCAGGATGTCACTCTTTCTATTAGGTATTGCAAACGTTGGATTGCCAGTCCCATAGTTGGCAGATTTGATATTCTTCAACCATGCAGGAATATGGAGAGGGCACTTCTTGGGATTTTTGCCTACACATTATTCCTAAACGCTATCATACTTCGCTTAGTAAGATGATGCAGCAACACTCTAACAGTACATCTTCAAAAGAGCAGCATTTCATCAGTAAGACCACCTGCTCGTTAATTAGAAGCTTGTTTTCATTGCGCTTAACTCTTAGAAGGTTTAGACTGCTTAGACACCACCACGTATGTCTCCTGCACGGATGTAGGAGGCTTCTCCCATTTAGGTAAAGCATAAGTTCCTCACCTGAAGAACTGAATACAACTTAGGTGATGCCAGCTTTGCTGCATCCAGGACTGTTTGTAAGCTTCTGAGCCCCCAAGCCTTTCTGTGTTGGAGGAAAGCATTCTAGTTCATCAGTGGGAGTGGTAAGCACTAGGTAGCCTATCTACCACAAGATGCAGGTACAGATTCTTAGTTTTAGCACTTGAATTTGCTTATCTGTGCTCAGCACTTGTTCAGAACTTGTTGTTAGCATTAAATAAGCTACAAATTACTACAGCACTCAACCTTCCTCTTTACCTAGAGTAAAACAGTTTCTGTACTTACTTTCCTCACTTGCTTAGAGAAAAACAGCTTTTATACTCACTTTCCTCACTTGTCTAGAGGAAAGTAGTTTTTTTTATTCAGGCATGTCCAGGGGTCAGCTCCCAGTGTTCTCTCTTGTCTCTCTGATGAATCTAGGCATCTTGAGGCAATGTAGCAATTGCCTCATGTACACAGACAACCCTCTCCTCCTACCACCCAACACCTCAACCTGTGAGAGATGCACTTATCTAACCAAACTGGAGGTAGATCTCTCTCCAACCAAGACTGAACTTGACAGTCAAGAGGAGAAGGTAAACATTTGCACCACACCACACTCATCACATAGTCCCACTAAACCTACACCACCAAAATCCACACACAGAAACACAAAAACATTCGCAGAGGCTCTCAATAATAATCTGCTCAAGCAACAGAGACCTCCAAAGCAGAAATGCAAGCAATCTCCACCCCCAACACAACCCAAATGACACACAGCCCACAGACTCAGTGTGCCAATAAACCACAGCCCATAAGGCAAACCAACACACTAGTCATACATGACTCTATAGTCAGGCACACTGATGTCCCACTCACCAGGCTAAACAAGGAGAAGGTTACTGTCAGCTGCTTGTCAGGTGCCAGGATTCGCCACATAATTCATGCACTCAGGTCACTCCACAACAAGTACAAATATGACTCTGTCATTGTCCATGTTGGTGTGAACGACCTGAGATGTACCTCCCTGGACTACATGAAAAGAGACCTTGAAGAGCTCTCCGATCTTGTAGCCCAGACATGTATGACCCTAGCCCTGAGTAGCATCCTGCCATCACCCAGAATCATACCGCAGTACAAGGACAAAATGACGGACTTCAACAATTGACTAAGCTTCTGGTGTCATTCTAAGGGGATCCAGTATCTGTCTGCCTGGGACGACATGGTCGATAGACCACGATGCTTTGCCAGAGATGGCCTGCACTTGTTGCCCCTGGGATTCTAGATTCGAGCTAAAGCTCTATAGTGCCTTTTTTAAGCAAGGTTTAAATGAAAAATTCACCACCGTAGCAGGAACAGGCAAGCAAAAACTGAGGGTAATGCTACTCAATGCTAGAAGTCTAAATCTCAAAATGCACTAACTTGAGGCACTCCTTAAAATGGAGAACATCAATATCTGTGCAGTGACTGAGACCTGGTTCAAGGCTCTAGAGAGCACCACTGCATTACCAGGCTATAATTCATACCACACTTATTGACCATCTAACCTGGACCACAGCACCACAGGCAGAGGTGTGTCCATATTCATTAAGGATATCCACACCTCCAGGCTAGTTGTGCAGCATAATGCATCCGAGGTAATCCAAGTGCAACTAACTCTGGGCAAAACTGCAATCCAAATTGTAGCTTGCTACAGATCCCCCACCATGCCCCAGGATTCCCACTCCTCTTTCCTTGATATACTGTAAAATATTAGGGTTCAACCAAACACCCTAATAATGGGCGATTTCAACTACCCACCATTAACTGGGAAAACTACTCATGTACCATCTCCTTCACTCAACGCTTTCTGGAATTCTTAAATTCCAATGCCCTGGATCAACTTATCCACACCCCCACCAGGGGCAACAATATCGTAGACCTAGTCATTACCAACATGAGTGACCGGTGTTCCACACCTGAAATCAACTCCTCGTTGCTCAGACCCAGCCATAAGCTAATCACCCTAGATATCTGCATCCCGCCCCCACCCACCATTAAGGAAACCATGGTAAAAAATTTCTCCAAAGCCAACTTCATGCTTCTTAAGACAGAAGTGGCAAACTTCATGACACCCATGTAGATGGACAATACAGTTACGACTGCCAAATCCTACACAAATGCAGTCTATAAGCACTTACACGAGTGCATGGATCGTGCTATCCCAAACAGAACCAAGACACTATCCTCCAAAAAAAGGAAGCCAAACTGGTGGTTCCCTGACATAAACCAACTCTACAACAGAAGGAAGAAACTGTTGCAAAAGTGAGTAAGAAGGCGCTGCCTGATCAGCCTCAGTAAGAAGCTGAGATCCCTTATAAGATCCTTCAAAGCTAGCTACAAAAAAAAAAATCACCACTGATTCTAAGGGCAACTATAAAGCATTCTATAGCTATGTCAAGAATCTCAATGGCAACACCCAGATCCACTCTGAGTTTATAGCACAACGGCATGAAAATTACAGAACCAACTGATATTGCCAACATCCTGGTGGACAGGTTCAGTGCTAACTTTACCCCCCTCCCTAAAGGGACCATATCTATACAGGATGAAAGCAGAATCCCTGTAATCACATCTATCCAGGTAAAAGTTGCACTCTCTAAAACCAAAAACACAGCATCCATGGGACCGGACAACATCCCAGGCTGCATTTTATTCAGAATGAACCGGCACCCCACCTAAGCACCATGTTCAATCACAGTGTCACGTCAGGATTTGTGCCCACTGAACAGCGCACAGCAACAGTTATCCCACTCCACAAAGGGGGAGCCACCACTGATCCTGGGAACTATCACCCTATTAGCCTGATGAGCCTGGTCTGCAAGGCCATGGAACGTATCATCATGGACCTCATAAACAAAGACATTGGTAACCTCCAAACTCTGGACCCCACCCAGTTCGGGTTTGTGAAAGGCAGATCATGCCTTCTGAACCTGATCGACTTCTTTGAGGTAGTCACCAAAGCCGTAGACTAGGGTAAGGTGGATCACACAGCCTATGTTGACCTCGCCAAGGCTTTCAACACCATCCCCCATTCTGGAATTATAGCTAAACTCACTAAACTAGTTATAAATCCCTACATCACAAGATGGGTTGCCAACTGGCTTACTGACAGAACCCAAACTGTAAAAGTTGCAGACTCCAAATCTGACTTCAAACCAGTGAAAGTGGAGTACCACATGGTTCAGTCCTGGGACCTCTCCTGTTTGGTATCTACTTCTCTGAAGTACAGGCTAACACAGAAGACCTTTGGCTAATGAAGTTCACAGATGACTGCAAACTAGGAGCTATAGTCGAGTCCCCAAATGATGTGGACATCCTACAGAAGGACCTCACTGAGACAGATGCCTGGTGTCAGAAGCATGGCCTCAAGCTCAGTGCCAAAAAGTGCATTGTCATCCCCTTTGGTAAAAACTCTGTACTCATGAACTACCACATAAATTGCAGTCTACTTAATGCCGAATGTGTGATAAGAGATCTTGGGACCCAGGTGGACAGTAGTCTCTCCTTTGATAATCACATCGCCACAGTAGTCAGGAAATCCTTCTATCTGGCACACCTCATCACAAAAGGGTTCTCATCCAAGAAAAAAGAGGTCATTGTTCCCCTCTACTCGGGCACTCATTAGACCCATTATAGAGTACAATGCCCCTTTTGGAATGTACCTCACAAGACATCTGCAGCAGCTGGAAAGGCCACAGAAGTACCTCACAAAGAGGATTACTGGCCTCAAACAGATGCCCTACACTGACCGTCTCAAAAAAATCCAGCTTTACTCTGTAGCATATCGCCTACTCCTAGGAGATCTCTGCCTAACATATAAAGCTATGTTAAACCCAGGGCTGTTGGACATGCTACACCTTACGAAATCCCAATCCCTCTGAACTACACACTCTAGGGACTTAAACCTTGTCACCACAATAAACAGGACATGCTGGAGGGATAGATTCCTGTCCCAGAGACTTCCTATACTCTGGAACAAGCTACCCATCTATGTCAAGCAAAGTTCCTCATTACCACTCTTCAAGAAAAATCTTGATGAGTGGATGGGAAATAGGAAATACACCCCAGGGATCACTTCTGTGGCTTAACTTTCTTGGATGGCGTAAGCCAAGTAAACTTGTTGGCTAGGCTTACTTAGGCCCTTGGGCCAATAGCCTAGTACCTACCTATGAACCTATGAACTCATGGGTCTGCCAAAGGCAATGGTGACATTAAGTGCGAGAAGAATGAAGACACAAGCTGTACCTTTGGTACACCTGTAAAAAATTAAGGAAAGTAATAACACCTCAATGTTACACCTGCTGAAATATGACACATTCTCAAAGATAAAATGTTACGGTGAATCTCCCACTTATTTATACTTTCTAATACACTGTAATGAGAAAGCCATAGTCATACTGTAGCTACAGACCTCAGAGGGATTCCCTGCATCTTACACTGAAAACAATTTGAATCTCATAAAATCTGTATTACTTTTACTACATGCACTAGTACACTGCAGTGGAACTTAGTTTCATCATGTTCTTATGTACCTGCATTAAGCAATGGTTACACTGCTTCCTGAGCTTGCTCTCAAACAGATCCCTGATATTTATCCATATGGTATGGTTATATGGTCTGACAGATTTGTTCAGTGTTTTTATGGTCATTGGCTACACCCAGTACTATCTCCCAATCTAGTTCCCTCCTCAACTTTAAGTTGAAGAGCCAAAAATAAAAAAGGTCAGTTCAAGCTCATCAGACACGGAGCAGGTCATGTTCAGATCTAAGATCCACAAATCTGAGTTTGGAAGAATTCCTCAAGACCCAATTAATCTTCTCTCTCTTCTCTGAGACATTTTAAAATTTATGTTTTTTCCACATGTAAGACCAGGTTAATCATCTGTTTCTCTATGGTACCCTATGACCCGTCTGTATCCTTAACCTACCCAACATAACACTTCACACCACAGCCCACAGTGTGCTGCTCAGGTGTCCCTGGTTTTGCGTGACATTTTTGCTCTGCCCCTCCTAAATTTCTGATGTTCTGTTAAATCATTAAGGATTATAGTCAGCCATTTATGCTAATACATGAGAGTTTCATACCACTTACTGTTTAGAAACTAAGTGTTGATGCAGAACATGTCATTCTACAAACATTTAAAGTTAATAATAGAAATTTTTAGAAAATATCCTGGATTTTGATTCTTCCTTCACCATTATTTTTGGTTTTGTTCCTGCTTCTTGAGCTCCAGAGTCCTTCATTTTCATGAAGTGCTATTTTACAGAGTAACATAGATATTATATAAGAATCACACACCAGTTAGTAGTCACCTGTACTCTGTTAGAATTTTCATCTATACCGCTATTGGGTTTATATCACACTGTCAAACTCCTAAAAGTTTGAATGTCATATGGTCAACACCATATGATCGAACTTTTAAAAGTTCAGACCTTTCAATGGAAATCTCTGTACAGTGCGGAATGGGAAGATTTCCCTTTTCTGCACTGTAGTGCGATCTCGGAGTTGGTATATTTTAAGAGCAGGTGGTGTGGGGCTCCCTTGCTTAAACCGTTCAGATAGGTTTTCTTTGGTTTATTTATTTTTTTATTACATTTTTGAACTTTTAAAAGTTCTATCATATGGTGTTGGCCATATGACGTTCGAACTTTTAAAAGTTTGATTATGTAATATAGATGCCCTCTATCCCCCTATTTCCCCAGGCTGTCACTGCATGTCAGATATTCAAAGCATCGAAATGCAAGTTTCAGTGCTATACAGTAACCTCAGTGCAGTCTTCAAACTGGTGTCTTCATTCAGGCACCCCTGACACTTATGCAGCCAAGGCTCAGGCCTCTAGCAAAGAACATTCCCACCATGAAAAACCACATTCACTCACCTCAACATAATGCGTGTTCGACATTATGTTTCTCTCAGCATTCAGCTTAGGTTTTCAGTCTGCTACTCAAACTCTGTCTACCTGAGCCAAACAGGACGACATCTTTTATGCCATAGATATGATTGATTACTACTTAGATTAATTAGTTAACACTGCTCAACAACTCATGTTTTATGCTTTATATTTTAACAATAAAGTTTTTGCCTTAGACTGTCTAGTGTAAATGAAAAATTCAGCTATTCTTGACATGAAATAGATACAGATATGAATAAATAAAGAATGTAAACTCTAAGGGAGATCTGTCTGCATTATTGCTGACATTGAGGTAGTAAATTATTTCTTTGTATTCTACCTTTATCAGCTTAATAACTGAAATCCAGTAAGGATAACACGTACAAGTTATTGCTGTAAGTCATAAATGTGATGAGCAAAGTTTTACATTCACTATCATTCAACATCCCCCAACTGTTTTCCTACTGCTATATTGTTGCTTTTTGGTTGGAGCTACTTTTTGACTTGCACTATTTTCTACAATGTCTACAATGCAAGATCTGTGAAAACAGTACATCACTCAATTGTTTTTATGTAATTTGGAGATGATTGTATCAGCATGTATCTTCTTTCACTGTTACTGGCACATAAAGAAATTCAGTGCTGATGTCTATCTTGCAAAGAGGTGGAATCTAAGAGACAACAGTAAATTCCAAGACTGCCGAATGAGAAATAAGAGACAGACGGGAAATGCAGGCTTGCTCAACTTTCTACCCCTTATCTACTCGTACATGTTGCAATTCACATTGTCATACTTACTTCCTACATTCTACCAGCATGAGTATGATCGTGTTGCAGTAATTTGTTACTGTACACAGTACCTACAGCTCTCCAGTTGTACTTTACAACCTGCACACTTTTGATTGCCATGGATGGTTTATTATCTGTAACCAATTATTTTCTCACCACCCACCACCAGTACAAACACACACACACACTACTGTGGTGTCATTCTACTAAATATCCTTGCTATACTACATGGGATCCTACAAGTTTGCAGTTTTACTGGTCTCATGTCTTGCACCCGGTCACCCTCCCTGATCACTCTAAGCCCAGATGCAATCCCCCCTTAAATACAGCCCATTGTGTGGCTGCAGGAAAAATATTGTGGTAGTCTGGTTGCTCCCAATGTCTCCTCACCCCACTCAAACATAAGTGCATCACTTGTGGTTTAGTCATACCTAACCTATCACCATCACTTGCTGGGAGCACATACACACACACAAACACACATATACACACACACACACACAAACATTGAGGTAGACATGCACACACAGAGGCATCTACACCCTGCAAAGATACTATTACTCTAATGCACACATGTATTTGTATTGAAAAATATACACACCGCCGTAACATCTATAAATAAATGCAATCTAAGGGTCATACTGCTCAACGCTAGAAGTCTAAATCTCAAGATGCACTCACTTGAAGCACTCCTCAAAATGGAAAACATCGACATTTGTGCTGTAACGGAGACCTGGTTTAAATCAGCAGAAAGCACCCCTGCGCTACCAGGCTATAATTCATTCCACACCTTTTGGCCTCCAGAAAATGAAACGAGATGGTGGCGTCTCCATATTCATAAAGGATATGCACACCTCCAGACTAGTAGCCCAGCATAATGCATCAGAGATACTTCAGGTACAAATAACAGTGGGTAAGACAGCGATTCAGGTCATAGCTTGCTATAGGTCCCCAATCATGTTCCAAGACTCTCATTCCACATTCGTAAGCAACACTCTCATACTGGGTGACTTCAACTACCCCTCCATCACTGGGAAACTACTCATGCACCAATATACTTGCCCAACGCTTCCTGGAATTCATTAATTCCAATGCACTGAACCAACTCATTCTTACCCCCACTAGAGGAAGCAACATCCTTGACCTGGTTATTACTAACATGGGCGACCATTGCTCAACACCAATAGTCAATTCCTCCCTGGTTAGATCCAACCACAAACTAATTATCAAGGAAATCCACTTCTCACCCACACCACCAGCAAAGGTAACCACCATGAAAAACTTCTCCAAAGCTGGCTTTGGGCTCCTAAAAACAGAGGTGGATAACTTCACGGCACCCATGCAAATGGAAAATAGGCACATGACCGCCAAATCATACACCAATGCACTGTATGAACACGTACATAAATGCATGGAACTAGACATACCCAACAGAACCAAGACGCTCTCCTCCAAAAAAAAAAGGAAGCCAATCTGGTGGTCCCCTGCCATTAACAAACTCTACAACAGAAGGAAGAAACTGTTGTAGAAAAAAATGAAGTCCCAAGACCGGAACCCCCCCCCCCCCTTATTAGCCTCAATAAAAAGTTGAGATCCCTCATCAAAACCTCTAAAGCTAGATATGAAGGTAGAGTTGCAGCAGACACTAAAAACAACCACAAAGCCTTCTACAGTCATATCAAGAATCTCCATGGCAATACCAAGATTTGCTTTGAGTTACCGCAATGGTACCTCCTATACTGAGCCAACAGATATTGCCAACATACTGGTCGACAGACTCAGTGCCAGCATTACCCCCTCTCTCCCCCCCTTAAAGGACCAATCACAATACCAGAAGAATGCCAGGAACCCAGTGTTACTACAGCACAGGTTAAAGCTGCATTGTCCAAGGCCAAGAATACAGCTTTCATGGGACCCAACAATATCTGTGGCTGTGTTCTACATGAACTACAAAGTGAACTGGCACCACACCTGTCTGCCATGTTCGATCACATCCTCACCTCAATTTGTACCTACAGAATGGCTCACTGCTACAGTCATCCCTCTCCATAAAGGGGGAGAGACTACAGACTCTGGGAATTACTGCCCCATTAGCCTGATGAGTCTGATATGTAATACTATGGAGCGCATCATCATGGATCTAATTAACAAGGATATAGGGAATCTCCAAACTCTGGATCCCACGCAATTTGGTTTTGTGAAGGGTAGATCATGCCTGCTCATCCTGGTTGACATCTTTGAGTCAGTCACCCGAGCTGTGAATGAGGGCAAGGTAGTTCATACAGCCTACCTTGATCTGGCCAAGGCCTTTGACACCATTCCCCACTCAGGAATTATTGATAGACTCACCAAACTAGGCATCAACCCCTATATCACTAGGTGAGTTGCAAATTGGCTCATAGATAGAATGCACAGTATGAAAGTAGCAGACTCCATGTCAGACTGCCGACCAGTCACAAGTGGAGTCCCACAGGGATCGGTCCTGGGTCCTCTTCTGTTATCTACTTCTCAGAAGTCCAGGCCAACACAGAGGGACTCTGGCTGACCAAGCTCACCGACGATTGCAAGCTGGGAGCCATTATTAAATCCCCAAGTGATGTAGACATCCTACAAGCCCTCACTAAGACCAACGACTGGTATCGAAACCATGGCCTTAAGCTTAATGCCAAAATATGCGTTGTCATTCCCTTTACCACATCGATGGGAGCCCACTGACCACTGAAGGCGTTATAAGAAATCTGAGGACACAGGTTGACAGCAACCTCTCCTTCAACCACCACATTGCCACTGTGGTCAGAAAGTCCTTCTATGTAGCACATTTCATTACCAAGGGTTTTGCATTCAAGAAGAGAGAGGTCATCATCTCTCTCCAATCCTCCCTTATTAGACAAACCATCGAGTATAAAGACCCATTTGGCATGTACCTCACTAAACACCTGCAACAGCTGGAAAGGCCACAAAAGTACCTCATGAAGAGGATCCTAGGCCTTAAATACATGCCCTACATGGACAGACTCAAAAAAACTCCCACTTTTCTCTGTATCATATCATCTATTAAGAGCCGATCTCTGCTTGACTTATAAAACCATGTCTGACCCAGCCCTGTTAGAAATGTTACACCTAAATAAATCCCAATCTCTCTGTACCACACACTCCAGGGACCTCAACCTCATTACCACAATCAACAGAACATGCTGGAGGGGCAGGTTCATAACCCAGAGACTGCCCATTCTCTGGAACAAACTTCCCATACATGTCAAGTAGAGCACCTCACTGGCCCTTTTCAAGAGAAATCTTGGATGAGTGGATGGGAAATAGAAAGTTCTCCCCGGGGATCACTCCAGTGGCTCTACTTGATAGGCACCAGGAACTAATGGTGGCATAATGCCAGGGCACTTCTATGGGCTAGGCTTGTAAAGGCTCCAGGGCGGTTGGCCTACCTATGAACATATTCAGTTCATGCAACTCTGCATCCACAATCTTGCCATACATAACAGCCACAGTCACATATGACAGCTGTCATCCATATAATACATACACACACACACACACATATACACACACAAACACACGCACACACAGGCAGATTCTCACTGTAGCACACATGCACAACACAGACATACCTTTTATCAACACATACAAATTCACAAATGCCATATCCATTATCTGCTGCTCTGCTTCAACCACCCTGGATTACCTCCAGTGAAATCCTAGCTGCATACCAAAAGATAGCAGCACATATTTACACATTGTATGCACTATTCTTCTGGGAGACTTAAATGGAATGCATGTGCCAGTCTCTTATGCTACTCAAATGTCCTAACTGAGCAGTGCATTGGAATGAGTAATGTGCCTCATTAGTGAAAGCCCCATACACTGACAACTGAACTTACATGCATCTCTAAAACCCACAATGCTCACTAGCAAAGAGCCGTACAACTGAGCAGCAGCTTAATAATTAATCAAAAAAATGCTTATGCATTTCACAACGTACACTGCTCTGACCTCCATACAACACAAGTTATCTGAATTTTGGCCATAGATACAAGTTAAGTACAATGTACATTTGTAAAACCATAGACAGTAAGAACATGCATTAAATTAGATGCATTGTAGCTTTCATTTTGTCTTTTTTAGTATTGTTTATCTGAAACAAAGTCAGAATTTGATCAGCTCCAAGTCATCAACTCGAAACCCACTGATTGCAATGGTAACCATATGTAATCTTGGGACCGGTTTTGTTAAGTTCTGAGATATGGGACCATATAGCTGAAAATCCACTCTTCCATATATACTAAATTTGAAATTGACATTTCTCAGAATATTCCCTTTTCTCCATGGTATGGCCATCTTAAAGTTGAAATATAACAAGTTCTGATAGTGTGAAGGCCTTGCCCCTCACATCATTGGGGGATGTAATCAGACAACTTCTCCTGCATTTTCATTTTTCTTTTTGGTTGTTGTTGTCTTTCGGCTTTTCCCGGTTAGGGGTCGCCACAGCGGAACTCCGGTCTGCTAATGATTGGCAGTAGATTTTGACAAATAACGAGGTGCCAGCTCGACGTTCAACCTTCAACAAAGGCACGCCCATTTACGCATGTCTTTCGAACACCCACCCAACCACAGGAAGGACATGCAGACTCCACACAGAAGGCACTCCCTGCACTCCAGCTGAGAATCGAATGGGAGAACCTCTTGCTGTGAGGTAACAATGCTACCGCTGCGCCAGGTATCTCAGAATAACAAGTCTCAAGATTTCAGTAGGGAGCCAAATTCTGTTATTCATAAAGGTTCAAGAAAAAAACGGTTGCACCTGCCAAGCAAAACCCATCTAACATCATTTTGCACTCCCTGTGTGGATGAGTTTCTCCTCTGTACATCCTTGCTTAAATGTGCCAACTGCTAGATTGTTCGAAAGTGGAGAAAAGAGAAGCACTCCGTAAGGGTAAAAATGGCAACTCATGAACAGCAATCACGTAGCATATGTCCCGTCATTTTATGGGAAATACAGTCAAGTAAATCGAACTGTGAGGAACAGAAATGGGGCACAAACTTTTAGACACTTACCTGCTGATCGCAGGTAGGTCTTCTGTCAACATTACTTTTTATTTCATTTAGGTTTTTATATTTGTAATATGAAATTACCTGTGGAGCAAGATATAAAAATGTTCTTCATTTATAAATGACAAAAATGTACACCTACAATGTGTTGAAATTGTGTGTTCAATGGGGTGTGGGGAAACCAGGCCAATAAATAGAAAAAAATAAAATAAAACAACTGCAGTAATGTCACATGCATACTTCTAATGTAACAGATGCAAATTTTCATCTACTTCATGAATGTAACAACTATTTTTTTCAGTGAGCTGAAACTGTGTGGTAGTGTTTGATGTACAATATCACAGTGAGATCAAATCAAACATTTTCACTATTTACACTAAAGAATCATATAGAGCTCAGGTTGAAAATATAGAACAAAAATACATATACACAAGACATCTTCAACAACTGGAAAAGCCGCATAAAGAGGATTACCGGCTTCAAACAGATGCCCTACTCAGACTGTCTCAAAAAGAACCCAGCTTTACTCCATCACATATTGCCTACTCAGAGGCAATCTCTGCCTAACATACAAAGCTATGTCAAACACAGAGCTGTTGGACATGCTCCACTTAAAGAAATACCAATCCCTCCGAGCTGCATGCTGTAGGGACCTAAACCTTGTCACCACAATAAACAGAACATGCTGTAGGGATAGATTCCTGTCCCACAGACTTCCCATACTCTGGAACAAACTACTTATCTATATCAAACAAAGCTCCTCATTAGCACTCCAAGAAAAATCTTGATGATTGGATTGGAAATAGGAAATTCACCCGGGGATCGCCTCTGTGTCTCTGCGCTCAGGGGCACAGGAAAAAAATTTTTTCTTGTGGGCAGCGCCAGGGAACCTTTCTGGCTAGGCTTATATAGGCACTAGGGCCAATAGCCTAGCACTTACTGATGAACCTATGCCCAGAACTGACTCCTTCTGCAATTAATATGGCATTACATGTAATGGTAGAGTATCTAAATATGACTGTAAATTCTTTTTTACAAGACCCGTTGCTTCTACAACTACTACTGGAACTGTGTGGGTATCTTTCGTCCACATTCCTCAAATTACTGCCTGCAAATCTTGACATTTTATGACATTGTGTCTCTCTGTGAGACACTGTAATCGCTATTTCAATGATCAATGCTAATTTTGTCTTTTTTTTCAAGGACTATATCTGGTTTTCTCGCATCAGTTTTTTAAATTGTTGGTAATGCGTGATCCCATGTGATGTACACTTCATCATTCTCTATAATGCTTTGTGGTTCATGTTTCCAATGCTTTCCAACTACTTCTATCTTACATCTCCAATGAAATAATATTGCCACATTACTGTACCTTTCAGTCTAGAGGCACTCTGCCATAAGAATATCACATAAGTTGTGTGACTATTTCCGATTTCTTCTTTTTTTTTTTTTTACAAAACCTACATTTATCTGTTTCTCCTGCATGTTCAATGGACTTTATAAACTAACATGCACATAGTCTACTATACTAAGCTGCCATTTTTAACCTTTCATACTTTGCTGCTTTCATACTTTGCTGTTTTCAATATTAGTTTTACTTTTCTAAAGAATTCCTTACTGAGTTTTATTCACATGTATTCATGTTTTCTTGTTGATCATTCATCAGTTCCCAAATATTTATACACTCCTTCCTGTTCAAGTTCCTTTATAACACATTTCTGTCCTAGGTTGAAATGTTCTTGGTACTACAACTTTCCTGCTTTAAATGTTGATTTGCACATTTATCAAGACCAGATGTCACTCTTCTATCAGAGAAAGTTTTAATGACTTACAGTTGTGCTTTCAACTCCTCATCTGATGAACAGTTTTAAGTCATCCTCAAAAAGTAGATGAGAAACTTTAACGACTTGCTTTTCTGGGGACCAAATTGTAACCAAGACATAATCTGTTAAGTGAACATTTTAGTGGATTGAGGGCTATATATAAAACAGTGCAGTGACAAAGACTCACCCTTGAATACCCCCTTTGAAAACAATTTGCCCTTTGTCATGACCTGATTGCAAAGTGGCTTGCCACTGTTTCATGGTCACAGTAACACAACTGATCAATGTAGGATGCATCTTGTACACCTGTAAACACTCCTTTATCCATGAAAACAGGATACTGTCAAATGATTTTTTGTAATCTGCCCATGGCATACTTAGATTATTCTTCTTTTTTACAATTCTCCAAATGATCCTTTGTTCCATGTGACTTTATTTTGTTACTCTTTTGTTCTACTGCCATGCTTGAATTTTCTTCTAAGTGACTATAAACTTTGTCTACATCAATTCAGTATACAGTTTGTACATCACTGGAAGGCAAGTTGTCTACAGTTTACATGATGGTTTACGGGTTCACACTTAAGGAGGACTGTTGTTTTTCCTGTTGTTAACTAGGCTGGTATCTGTAAGCAGTTCTTACCCAAGGCAATATCTTTGTGAAAAGATGCTAATACTTTTGGATAGAATTTAAGTACTGCATCTGGGCCTGGGGTTTTCAAATTAGGAGCTTTTTTAAATTTTGTTTCAATTTCTCTGGCTGTCACTTCATCTCATTTCATATTCTGTACATTTGAACTCCTTACTCTTTTTTTTAATTTTTTTATTCATTCATCATCTCTGTTATGTTTCACAAGGCCTTTATAAATATTTCTCTAGTCTTTTTTTCAACAAACATCTTTATTAAGTTTTCACATATGACATAGGCAATCTTACAATTATATAAATGAAAAACAAAATGACACCACATTAGTTGCAAACATTATACATCACAGACACCATTGAAACAACTGTAGTTGCAAACATACTTAACTTACAATCTATCCAGTCACGGTCAGTTAACCATTATATAGCTTTTCAAATCCTGCCTCTTAAACTTCATTCCGTCTCTACATATATTGTTCCCACAATTCCCATTTTCCTATGTAGTTTGCTCTTTCCCTTTTCTAAAGATCCCAATTCCAGTTGTTTTATCTCTGTTACTTCTAGTAGAGTTGGACTAGACTTTGATTTTCATTTTCTAGTAATTGCTTTTTTTTGGCAGCCACCATATTTAGACTCAGCAAGGCTTTATTATGTCTATGCAATTCTGTATCGTAGCTCAAAAAAAATCATCCTCCCAGTCAATCCAATCCGCTCACCCAGCATCTCTGACAGAGTGGTCTGCAGGGAATCCCTACAGTCTGCCAGTTCATTACACTCCCAAACATGTTCCCAGCCACCTCTTTCTTGCTGGTGACACCTCCAACAGTTGCTATCCACCTGAGGAAAAATTATTTGGAGTTATATTATCATACTTCTGTCGCTACTTTTTACAGATGGCCCAAAGTTTCCTTTTTTTGGTGGTGCTTCTATTCTTTTTGCTTTGTTTCCCAGTTCTCTATACAGCATTTTTTGTATCATCAATAAATTGATTACTTTGTATGTTTCTTTCTGTCTGTGATGATCTTTAATTTATTATTTGCAATAGTATACGATAGGTCCTGGTCTGTAGTAATACTATGCATTGCTTTTATCATATCTTTCTAATATTTTTGTTGATCTGTTCCCTCTTCTATATTGTTCTAAAAGTGACACTTCCTAATTGCTTTATAGTTTTGGCTGATGCTTCCATGATGGCATTTGATTTTTTCCCTTCCTTTCCCTTAATGCTTTATATTTTTGTTTAAGGCTTCATCTGTTATTAGTTTAACTGCACAGTAACATATCTTATTTACTCTTGTTATACTGCATGCATTTCTGATATTTTGGGTCTTATTTACTTTCTGTAATCTGTTTCTTTCATCTATCTTAATATGTCTATCCATCTCTATTAAATGAAGCATCTCTTCCCTTAGATCATTTTCTTCTAAAATGAGACACATTCTTTGCTCTGTTTCCTGCAGGTGTTCTACAGAAAGTTTCAGAACGTCTTCCTGTGACGTATCTTTTTCAGTCACATCCTACATCATCCTTTGCTCCTTCATATGGAAACTCATTAGGCCATCAATCTACAACATTGCCTGCATCAGAGTTGCCACTGTTTCCTGCTCCTTCCTTTGCTATGCAACCCCAACTGAACTTTTGCATTAGTTTCCTGCTGAAGGCTCCAGATCATCATCATGTGGCAAGTGATCAGATGCTTCCCATTCAAAGTGTTTCTTCTTAATTTGGGGACTCATTGTTTCATCATGCTGTGACTTTACCGGAGTTAGATTCTATACACCAAATTCTTCACTTTACAGGTAATCCATAAATTCCATATCCATTTCTTTAAATTCTCCATTACTCATACTCTTTTCTTCTCTCTCCTTTTGTTTTCTTATTTTTTGTATTGTGAAATTTTCCATATCTGGGTGCATTTGCCTGTAATTATCTTCAAATATCTTTGATACTGCTTTTTGTCTATTGATTAGTTTAGCTTTCTCCTTTGTATAAATATAGCACGATATCATATCTCTTTCTTTTCCATCTCCGTATTTTTTTTTTACAACTTTCAAAAATTTCCAGATTTTGTTCTTGTTCTTTATATTATCCCACTTCCCTGTTGCTTCTTTTTCCAGGTGGCCCAAAGTTTATTTCCCATGTTCATATTTCTTCTTAGGATGTCTCTTGCTTCAGCTGTTTCTCCTTAATTTGGGGATTCATTGTTCCATCATGCAGTGACAAGACCGGTTTTAGACTTTGCACATTAAATCCTTCACTTTGCAGGTATTTTATAAGTTCAGCTTTTATTTAATTTCTACCTTACTAATCTTCTGTTCCACATTCCCCCGTTGTGTTCTTATTTTTTTGTATTATGAAATGTTTCCGTATCTGGGTGCCTTTGCCTGTATTTCTCTTCAAATAACTTTGGAGCTGCCTTTTTGTATTGATTAGTTTGGCTTTCTCCTTTGCATAAATATCACACCACAACAGATCTCTTTTTCTTTCCCATGTCCATATTTCTTTTTTTATACCTTTCAAAAATCTCTAGGTTTTGTTCTTTATATTTTCACACCTCCACTATCACTTCTTTTTCCAGACAGTCCAGTTTCATTGTCTATGTAATGGTTTTCATGGATTTGTTGTACTAATGAATATACATTTTTTATTTGAAGTTTTGATGGTTTTTTTCTTGTGCAAGTATTTTTCTTTCCTCTAATTTCTCTCTTAATCTTTTTGAATATTTTATATCTGGAAATTCTGAGATGCTTGCATAATATTAACCATACATAATTTATTCCTTATCCTAAATAGTCCACTTTATCATCTTTATGGCTTTTTTCTGGCCGATCAGTTTTTGTGAATTTTGTGAACTACTACTTCCTTCTACAATGGGGGGCCCATCCACCCCCTGAGCTTGGCATAACTCCATTGTATGAATGTTTCCGTTCCTTGAGGATTCTACACTGCCATTTATTCCACTCCTGGCACCTGTGGCACATCATAATTGGATACTTTTTTATCATGGGACTTGTGCACCCAGTTCTCTTTAAATTGTTTAATCTACCTCTCTGCATGATATATGCTATACAAAATATCAGTGTTGTCTTCGTAAGATTTTGTGAACACAGAGTCCACCATGTGAAGCCACTCACTAAGACCTGAAGGGGACTTCAGTTCCAGCAGTGCAACTTCTCCTTTTCTTTCTGATTTCAACATCTCTCCATTTGGATCCCACAGTCATCTCTATGATCTCTACCATGTCAACAGAGTAAAGGTGCCTACAAGGAATTAGACATTTATCATTCAGTGAGTTTGAAAGTCTTCAAATTTGGATGAATGAGAGTGACCTTCTGTTGTGTGAGCAAGCCCATCCCATGAGGTAATGAGTGGTAACTGGTTCTCTCTTCTCTTCCACCTAGCCAGCAGCAATGTCTGGGCCAAAAAGGATGTCTACCAAGAGAATTTTGGGATTGTCTTTCTGGATTTTCAAGAGGACTTTTTGAATAAGAGGAAAGGAGGAAAGGCATACAGGAATTTCCCTTTCCAAGTGATGGAGAAAGCATCCATTAGCAAGGCATCCTTGCAAGGGGTCCTGGAACAAGACATTCAGAGCTGATGGCTCACACTGAAGGTGAATAAATCTGTGAAGTACCCCACTGGTGGACAATCTGTAATAAGACCTCCCTGTTCAACATTCATTCATTTAAGGTCTGCCTTTGATCTGCTCAGGTAATCTGCCAATCTCTCCTGTTTTGATGGAATGTAAACTGCCTCTGGAAAAGGGTGGTGAGATGCCCCACAACATCACTGCTAACCTGGTCAGGGGAATTTGTGTCTCCTCATTTGTTGCTACATTATGTGACACCTATGCTGTCTATCAGAACCTGAAGTGCTCCTTGGACTATAGGTAATGTAAATACTGAATAGCCAGAATCAATGCTTTTATTTTTTTTATGTTTATATGTCTTTTTCAGTCCATTTTTTTTTACTAAAATCCTTATTCTTTAAATCGTTTTGAACAAGCTCTACCCCAAAAGCACTGTCTGATACATTTGTGGAGACACTTTGAAGTGGAGGAGGAATTTGAATTGAAACTCTTGAATTCAAGTTTATCTGAGTGATCCTCTATTGTAGCTCTTTCTTCAGGAATGGCAAGAGAGACGAGGCAAGGCAGAGTGACACTGTGCTGTGCCCTAGTAGGTAACACACTGGATTTTCCTGATGTGCAGTCTGGCAAATGGAATCCTCTTGAGTGGTGGGTTCCACATACCCTACGGCTCTCAGAATCTATCTTGCAAAGGTCAGAAATATGTCAAGAATAGAGTTTTGTTTGAAGGAATAAAAACCATCACCACAAAAGATTTGAGATGACAACCTAGGAACACCAGAAAATGAGTAGGGAGAAAGGTGGAGTTGTACTGGGTTCTTGAAGAGACTGATAGTGAACAGCAAATCCTGAAAAATGTTGTAGTGAGAAGTGACATGAATAAGGAAATCAGCCAAGTTAGGGTAAATATGGATACCCTGAAGGGCAATGCATTGTATGAACACTCTTGGAGGAATGGAAAGTTCAAAAGGCAAAAGCAGTAAACAAAGTACAACCTAATAGCAAAGAATCTTAAGAATTTCCTCAGAAGAGAATGGATTAGAACATGTAGATATTATCCTAGAGGTTCAAGGTAGAAAGAAAGGATTTGGGGAAATGAGAGAAAAAGTAATCGGAAGAGTCAAAATCTATTTTGGAATGTTCAAAAATGTGTTAAGAAATGACACATCCAGGACAGGTCTTCCAAGTGCATACTTTTCTTGGTACCAGGAAAAATCTGGAATGATTTGTGACAATAGGTTCTATTCCACCCCAATGCAAAAAATTCATATAAGCTTAGTTGTACTCGATGCTTTTAGTTCAGGGAGCCTGTGGAACTCAATGTTGAAAAGAAAGAAATTTCCACTGAAGAGTGTATCCTTCTTGAATGAGTTGTTGATAGAAAACTTGTTTGAAAGATTGGAGGGGGGGGGAGCTAAGTTGAGGGAGGTAAATGTAGCCAGAAGCTGGAAGGTCAGTCCTAGAAGGGGGCATTTTACTCCACTGAAATCAGATTTAGGCCTTCTTGCCACTTCTTTTTGGATATTTTTGCTTTTTTTGAGAGGATGTGTGGCAGAAAGGGTCTAAATTGGAGGGGCATTTTCCTTGAAATGTTGGGATAGGGGAATGAGAGAGCTGCTTAAACACCTACATAACTTTATTTATTCCTTTTTGCCAATTTGTTGAAAGGACCAACTGAAGGGAGCCAAAAGCAAAGTTCCTATCCAAGGGGCCATCTAAAAGGTTTGTTTTCACATCTTCTTGTAAAGATTAGTGTACGTTCTCAGCACATAACAAGATGCAGCAGCCCAGGAAGAAGCATTTGCCACATCACATACAGGCATAATGGAATAGGATGGTCTGCAACCTGAGATACAGAGATCGTCACATTCTGCATCGCTGCTTTAGAGTCACTGTCATGGACATTTGGTATGAGTTTGTTCATGTTGTCATAAACAGACAAGCAGTACCTTGAAGTGCATGCCTGACAAGAAACAGCATGAAAGTCTACAGTAGTTGATGTATATACTCCTTCCCACTCCTACCATGGCTCTACTATCCTTGCCATTTGGGACAGCATTACAGAAAAAGGGAATGTCTTAGAAGTTTTGTCAGAATAAGATAACAGTAGTGTCAGATAAGTGATTTTTGTACAGATATTTGTGTGTCATGGATTTTGTAATACCAATCAAGCTTTAGCTTTCCAGGTGCAGGCGCTTGTGAATCAATGTCCATATGTAGGAGACGGTAATATCAGAAAGATGCCTGCCCTCCCATCCCAGCTGAATGTTGCAACATTTTCTGTACTGTTTCTGCAAAGGAGATCTCCTCTTGAGGAGGGTCAGAGGACATGGTGCCTAAAGGTTCATACTAATATCCTGAAGGAGAATGACCGTGTTAATATTCCCAGAGATCAGATTCTGGTTCAGAGGAAGAATCCTTTTCAAATCATGTCTTTCTTTTTATTTTATGTGGGGTAGACAGAGTGTAAGCAAAAAAAAAAACTGAGGGAGGATTCAAAAGCCATCAGAGCTCTGAACAACCCTTGACAAAACTCCTTCCACTTTTCCTTAGGATCTTTAGAAATAGGAGAGACAGGTGCTAAGACATATCTGTATCAAAGAATCAGGGATGCCCTTATGAACTAAGATCTGAGGAGCACCATTTGGTTCTTCTGAAATTACTAGCTGGGGTTCCCCAATTGAGGATTTCGTCACCATCTGCTGGTCATATGGAATGTATGTATAGGTTGCTGAGTGTCAGCCTCCAGTGAGGTCATGGCAAATGAACGGGCTCAGTGGTCAGATGGTTCATGGACTTGTCAGTTCTTTGTTGTGGTCGTCTGACTCAATCCTGTAGAAGGACGCAGAAGTAGTGATGTTTACCCTCTGCTTCTTATCTCTCTTTTTTTTAGCTGTGGAGGGATGTCCAAGATGGGAACTTTGGAAGACGTTGTTCATGCAACAGCCTTCAGATATTTGCTTTCTGAGTATTCAGAGAAAAGCAATGACTTCTTAGGACTTCTGAGGCAAAAGTGTGACAAATGGAGCAGCCCTTCAAATTACACTCTGGACCTAATCAAAAAAGACACTGGGAATGTCTGTCTTTGTAACAACTTTGCCTACTACATGGGCATTTGCCCATCTAAGATTACATTAACAAAACTACCAAGTAAAAACAAGGAAAAAGAGGAAGGATTCTCACTGGGGTACTTCACTGTCCCTCACAGTGGCAAACTGGATCTCTTCAAATGGCTGTCAGACTTAGCTGTGGATGTTTTGCCTCCTAGACTGGCAACAAGAAAGTTCTGAGGACTTTCATGTCCATACACTCCTTATGTACCATCACAAAGCTCTTGTGCCTAGCCCTAAAGTCAGACATACAGCTCATGAGGAAGGAGTGCCCAAGCTTTGATATCCTGACTGATGTACAATATTCTTGTCAGGCTGCATCCCATTTGTCAGCATTACTAAAACAATGATCTAATGGTGAACATCAAAAGTTACTTATTGTGAAAGAGAAGTTATACCTACTGAACCAACTAAAAAAGTGTTAAAAAGCACACTCTTCTGGCCAGACAGCTTGCCATCAGTGAGCTGCCAATAAGAGAATGGAAGAATAAGTAGAGAAGACAGGGCCTATGCCTTCACTTTCAGAAGAGGACAGAGGGCTGCATCAAAAGATAGTCAAGTTGACTAAAGAATTAAAATTATATGCAGATCTTATTGGCATTCAGGGTAAGTATGGTCACAAGGATTCCTTACTTTGAGTCCAATTATGTAAGGTCAAGCAGAAAAGTCTGACCATCATATCAATGATAAGGTTTCAACATTCAAAGCCAGCAGTAGCTAGCTAGAAATTTAAGAAAAGTAGTATACACCATGCTCTTATGCCAGAAAATATCCATTCTAGTGACAAGGAGGATACAGATGCTTAGAAAGTTTAAAATGATAAGGTCTCTGGAGGAAGGTGGCAATAATGACAAATATAAGTACATCTTTGACGACAACGGGCTGTGTTTTCAAATATTACTTGACCGGACACTTGCTGCCAAGGATAATGTATACAAATTAGAGTAATTTAAACGAAGAAAGAACTTTTTTTGTCGATAAATCTGGAAGTCATAGACTGAAGTCCCCTTTTGATTAGGAATACCATATTTCCCACGTCTTCATGAAGTTAACATGAAAGTGCTCCCTTCTGAATTATGTTCAGAGCAAAATTCAGGGGATGTATGGTTCTGTATTTAAATGCCGAGTGAAAAAGTTCTTTATTTCAGCCATAAGTATGCATCTATGCATACTAAAACAAAAGTAAAAGTTCATCCTTTTGTTGATAATTGTCCTATCCATCTACCAGCCAAACACCTTATGAGTTGTGATGGTAATGTCAATATGCTTTTTCTACTGAAGACAACTGCAGAAAAATAGCAAAACTTGAGAAAGGATCAGTGGAATGTTATTTTGCAATCAGCACAAAACAATGCTGCATTAACGGGATTTAGAAACAGCTTTCCAGTCAATAACATTTTTCAATGGGTGAGAACGGGATGGACAATCTACTGGACTTACTTACGTTCTTTCTGACCAAAAAGCATTACACCTACATCAACACGTTGATATACTAAACTGGATTTCCATCAAAGATGACTGCCACATTGAGATTGTAGCAGACGCGCTCAAGCAAAATACAGAGGTAATAGGTAAAACTGAAAATATTGCAGAAGACAATGAAGATGATGACAGCCACCATCTCCGTCCATGTTGTACATCTACAAAAAGAGATCAAGATGGCTTGAAAGCCAGACTGCAGAATGTGTCTGGACACTTCTGCTGTAAAGCATTATGGACTTTCTGAGTCAGTGGTACATGGCCAAATGGCAGATGTTGTCTACAGCATAAAAATTATAGGCATATTTTTATCTGATGGCTATTTGCATTACTTTTTTTTTTCAAATAAATGAGAATAAAACAAAGAAATGCAAATGCTTTACGGTTTTCTTTTATTTCATTGGTTTAACACAGTAACAGAATGATGCAAGATACTACCTACAGCACAATATCTTGCTCCCTCAATAGTACCACAAAAAATGTGACACTGCGTTTATCATAACTATAGTCATTGGACCACATATAGAATCTTAAGTATATGCATGGTATATTTTGCTTCTTCTCCCTGTGTTAAAAAGTTGGTTTCCTCCGGGTGCTCTAGTTTCCTACCACATTCCAAAGTCATGTAAGGAGGAAAACTGGACAATCTAAATTGGCCATAGGCATGTATGTGCGTGCAAGTGTGTGGTAAGGAAAAACAACAGCTGCAGGGCTAGTCACCCAGGGGTATGAACCTTGCTCTAGATGATTGTCACTGTTGAAGTGACACTCAACCTCATGTGCAAAAACTGGAAAATGGGTTGTAGATGGAAACTGATGGTGTAATCATGAACGTTGTTAGTGCATACGCTCCGCAAGTTGGGTGTGTGATGGATGAGAAAGACATTTTGGAGTGAGTTGGATGAAGTGGTGGTGAGTGTTCCCAAGGGTCAGAGACTGGTGACTGGAGCGGATTTCAGTGGGCATGTTGATGAACGGAACAGAGGGGATGAGGAAGTGATGGGCAGGTATGGTGTTAAGGAGAGGAATGCAGAAGGTCAGATGGTAGTGGATTTTGCGAAAAGGATGGACATGGCTGTGGTGAATACGTATTTTAAAAAATGGGAGGAGCATAGGATAGGGTGATGTACAAGAGTGGAGGAAGATGCACATAGGTGGATTATATCATATGCAGGAGGGCCAGTCTGAAGGAGATTGGAGACTGTAAAGTGGTAATAGGGGAAAGTGTAGTTAGGCAGCATAGAATGGTGGTCTGTAGGATGATGTTGGTGATCAAGAAGAGGAGGACAAGTGTGAGAGCAGTGCCAAGGATCAAATGGTGGAAGTTGAAAAAGGGTGATTCTGAGGTGGAGTTCAGGGAACAGTTAAAACAAGCACTGGGGGGCAGTGAAGAGTTACTGAATAGCTGGGTAACTACAACAGAGATGGCAATGGAGACCGCTAGAAAGGTGTTTGGTGTGACATCTGGACAGAGGAAGGAGGACAAGGAGACCTGGTGGTGGAATGAGGAAGTACAGGGTGTATACAGAGGAAGAGGCTGGTGAAGAAGAAGTGGGATTGTCAGAGAGATCGAGAAAGTAGACAGAAGTATAAGGAGATGAGGAGCATGGCAAAGAGAGAGGTGGTGAAGGCTAAGGATAAGGCATATGGAGAGTTGTATGAAAGGTTGGACACTAAAGAGGGATAAAAGGACCTGTACCAATTCACTAGACAGAGGGATGAGCTGGGAAGGATGTACAGCAGGTAAGGGTCATAAAGGATAGTGAGGGAAACATACAAGCGAGGAGAGTGTGTTGAGCAGATAGAAAGAGTACTTTGAAGGGCTGATGAATGAAGAGAATGAGAATGAAAGAAGGTTGGATGATGTGGGGATAGTGAATCAGGAGGTGCAACAGATTAGCAAGGAGGAAGTAAGGATAGCTATGAAGAGGATGAAGAATGGAAAGGCTGTTGGCATGGATGACATACCAGTGGTAGCGTGGAGATGCTTAGGAGAAATGGCAGTGGAGTTTTTAACTAGATTGTTTAATGAAATCTTGGAAAGTCAGAGGATGCCTGAGGAGTAGAGAAAAAGTGTTTTGGTATCTATTTTTAAGAATAAGGGTGATGTGCAGAGCTGCAGTAACTACAGAGGGATAAAACTGATCAGTCACAGCTTGAAGTTATGGAAAAGAGTAGTGGAAGCTAGGTTAAGAAGGGAGGTGATGATTAGTGATCAGCAGTATGGTTTCCTGCCAGGAAAGAGCACTACAGATGTGATGTTTGCTCTGAGAGTGTTGATGGAGAAATATAGAGAAGGTCAGAAGGAGTTGCACTGTGTCTTTGTGGACTTGGAGAAAGCATATGATAGGGTGCCTACAGAGGAGTTGGGTTATTGTATGAGGATGTTAGGAATGGCAGAGAAGTATGTAAGAGTGGTACAGGATGTGTACAAGGGTAGTGTGACAGTGGTGAGGTCTGCAATGAGAGTGACAGATGCGTTTAAGGTGGAGGTGAGATTACATCAAGGATCAGCTCTGAGCCCTTTGTTATTTGCAATGGTGATGGGCAGGTTGACAGACAAAATCAGACAGGAGGCCCCATAGACTATGATATTTGCAGATGACATTGTGTTCTGTAGTGAGAGTAGGGACCAGGTTGCGGACACCCTGAAGAGGTGGTGATATGCTCTAGAGAGGAGAGGAATGAAAGTCAGCAGGACTAAGACAGAATATATATGTGTGAATGAGAGGGAGGATAGAGGAATTGTGAGGATGTAAGGAGTAGAGTTGGCAAAGGTGGATGAGTTTAAATACTTGGGATCAACAGTTCAGAGTAATGGTGAGTGTTGAAGAGAGGTAAAGAAGAGAGAACAGGCAGGGTGGAATGGGTGGAGAAGAGTGTTAGGGGTGATGTGGACAGACGGGTACCAGTAAGAGTGAAAGGGAAGGTCTACAAGAAGGTAGTGAGACCAGCTATGTTGTATGGGTAGGAAATGGTGGCACTGACAAAAAGGTAATAGTCAGAGCTGGATGTGGCAGAGTTAAAGATGTTACGATTTGCACTGGGTGTGACAAGAATGGACAGGATTAGGAATCAGTATATTAGAGGGTCAGCTCAGGTTGGATGGTTTGGAGACAAAGTCAGAGAGGCGAGATTGCATTGGTTTGGACATGTGTTGAGAAGGGATGCTGGGTATACTGGGAAAAGGATGCTAAGGATGGAGCTGCCAGGTAAGAGGAAGGCCTAAGATAAGGTTTATGGATGTGGTGAGAGAGGACATGCAGGTGGTTGGTGTGACAGATCAAGATGCAGAGGACAGGAAGAAATGGAAACAGATGATCCACTGTGGCAATCCCTAATGGGAACAGCTGAAAGAAAAGATATATACATGTACACACACACACACACACACACACACACACACACATATATATATATATATACATATATATATATATATATATATATATATATATATATATATATGAGAGAGAGTGAGAGAGATATAGATACAGATACATACACACATTTTATGTATGTATATATATATATATATATATATATATATATATATATATATATATACACACACACACACCATACATACATACATATATATATATATATATATACATATATATAGATAGATAGATATACATACACACAGGTACACACATACATATATATATATATATATATATATATATATATATATATATATATATATACATATATGCATACACACACACACACACACACACACACACACACACACGGGTCTATATCATATGAGCGAATCACACAAATCACGAATGCTCATAATATTGAACATACCGGACCTCGAACTTCTCATGCCCCCCCCACCCCCCGCTAAATAAATATTCCGACTCTGAGATTGCACTACAGTGAGGAAAGGGCAAATATCCCATTCTTCACTGTACCGCAATCTCAGAAAAAACACTTGGTCTGCTACATTCGATATTATGACCGTTCACAATTTGTGCGATTTGCTCATATGATATAGACCCCATACACATATACAGTGGATATAAAAAGTTTACACACCCTTGTTAAAATGCCAGGTTTTTGTGATATAAAAAAATGAGACAACAATAAATCATTTCAAAACTTTTCCCACCTTTAATGTGACATATAACCTGTACAATTCAGTTGAAAAACAAACAAATCTGTTAGGGGAAAAATATAAAAAAATAAAAAATTTGCAATACACTGGTTGCATAACTGCACACACCCTTAAACTAATACTTTGGTGTGTGTGCACACCCTTAAACTAATACTTTGTTGAAGTACCTTTTGATTTAATTACAACATTCAGTCTTCTTGGGTATACACCTGCCATCAATTAAAGAGACTCTGATTAACCCCAAATAAAGTTCAGCTGTCCTAGTAGGATTTTCCTGACATTTACTCAGTTGCCTGCTACAGCAAAGGCCATGGTACACAGAGACCTTACAAAGCATCAAAGGGATCTTATTGTTGAAAGGTATCAGTCAGGAGAAGGGTACAAAAACATTTCCACAGCATTGGATATGCCATGGAACACAGTGAAGACAGTCATCAAAAAGTGGAGAAAATATGGGACAACAGTGATGTTGCAAAGAACTGGACGTCCCTCCAAAATTGATGGAAAGACGAGATGTAAACTGGTCAGGGAGTCTGCCAAGAGACCTACAGCTGCACTGTAGGAGCTGCAGGAATTTCTGGCAAGTACTGGTTGTGTACTGCATGTGACAACAACCTCCCGTATTCTCCATATTTCAGGATTATGGGGGAGGGTTGCAAGACGGAAGCCTTTTCTTACAAAGAAAAACATACAGGCCCGGTTAAAATTTGCAAAACAATACATCAAGTCTTCCAAAAGCATGTGGGAAAATGTGTTATGGTCTGATGAGACCAAGGTTGAACTTTCTGGCCACAATTCCAAAAGGTACGTTTGGCGCAAAAACAATACTTCGCATCACCAAAAGATCACCATCCCAATGGTGAAGCATGGTGGTGTTAGTATCATGCTTTGGGGTTGCTTTTCTTCAGCTGGAACTGGGGCTTTATTCAAGGTGGAGGGAATTATGAACAGTTCAAAATACCAGTCACTTTCGGTCCACAATCTTCAGGTGTTTGCTAGACAGCTGAAGATGAAGAGGAATTTCACCTTTCAACATGACAGTGACCTCAAGCATACATCCAAATCAACAAAAAATTGGCTTCTCCAGAAGAAAATTAAAGTTTTGGAATGGCCCAACCACAGCCCAGACCTAAATCCAATAGAAAATCTGTGGGGTGACCTGAAGAGGGCTGTGCACAAGAGATACCCTCACAATCTGATAGATTTGAAATGCTTTTGCAAGTAACAGTGGGTAAATATTGCCAAGTCAAGATGTGCCATGTTGATAGACTACAACTCAAGAAGACTGAATGCTGTAATTAAATTAAAAGGTGCTTCAACAAAGTATTAGTTTAAGGGTGTGCACACACAACAAAGTATTAGTTTAAGGGTGTGCATGCTTATGCAACCAACGTATTGTAGGTTTTTTATTTTTTATATTTTTTCTCCTAACAGATTTGTTTGTTTCTCATTTGCATTGTACAGGTTACAGGTCACATTAAAGGTGGGAAAAGTTTTGAAATGATTTACTGTGGTCTCATTTTTTATATCACAAAACCTGCCATTTTAACAAGGGTGTGTAAACATTTTATATTCACTGTATATGTATATAAATATATACAGATCTACCCATATATATATATATATATATATATATATATATATATATATATATATATATAGAGAGAGAGAGAGAGAGAGAGAAATACATGTCTGTGGGTATGCTCACATTCATCGAGTAACCCCATAGATATAGAGAGATACGTACATACATGCATATTTACATACATACATATGTATACATATAACTTGCGAAAACTGAAAGTGCAAAACTTTCTGTCCCTTTGGTGATTTCAGATATTACCAATCATTACCGGCATTGCAGCTTTCGTATTATCCACAGAGCTACAGTATCTACATATATTCACACTATAAAATATAACTGACTTTTCAGAAGATCTTGCCTTTTAGTGCAAGTTTTCTTTTTTTTTTTTTTTAATTTCTTAAGGAGAAAAGTCAAACTGTCAGGAGGGACTGACCTCTTTGTAAGGGGATGGACGTGTGATTCTTTTAACTTTTGTATAGCTGAGTAGCTTCATGCTGGCCATTCAAATCCACATTCATCTACTGTGCATTACATAAAAACTGACAGAACACAAAACATGCAACATGTTACAAAAAAAACAGTTCATAATGGAGTAATTAGAAAGTGTTCCTGAATTCTGTGCCTTAAATGTTATAAGATTCAATGTACATTGTCCACTTCTGTCTCTACTTAATTTTTTGAAGTATGTTTCTTATTCTCCTTTCAAATATATCTTAAAATTAAAACCATGAAATTCCATTGATATTATCTTGAACCATCTGAACACTAAAATTAAACAAAAATCTAGAATAATTCAAAATGAGTCTAGGGCTGCACTACAACTTTGTAATGTGTCATTTCTGGAAACCTTTTAATAAAAAAAATTCCCTGTTCTGTTCCATCCAATGTAAGAACGGTATAAAGAAGGGGAAGGTATACCTCTGAGTGTTGCTAGCAACTTTGCTGAAGGCGCTGCCAACGGCTGAAATGCATATCTGAACTAGGATACAGCATTTATTGTTATTCGTTTGCATGTCTCTTAATGCTCAGTTTTAAAAATAAATATTAAGATGAGTCGAATAATATATGTTCTTTAAAACAAAAGTTCCTAGACTTTTGTTCCAGTTATTTTACAATGTTATGGTAACTAAGAATAAGAAACAAAAACAAATTTTGCCTAATGTCAAAGAACATTTTTGCTACAGGCAGATTATCATTTATTTAAAACTGAGTGCCCTAGTGTTGTACTATATTTTCAAATGCTATATTTTTCTGCATTAATATTAGTGAAACTTGTAGAAACAAGGACGTCAAGTATGGGTTTATAAAATGATAAAGGAGCTGACCTTCTGTGCCCTGTAGCTATTTCTAGTGATAAAATAATTTATTTAAAGAAATCATCCTCGTGGAATTTTGAAAGTCTTAGCTCTCCTCACAAAACATTCCTTATATCCCTGGCATACAGCAGATCTCACTCAGTATCAAAAGTGTCTTTGTCAACTCCATGCATTTGGCATTTTAGACACGAAACAGTGAAAAAAAAAAAAAAAAGATTCTACCAAGTATTAATGCTGAATACAGTACGCCACAGAATTGCAAACATAGCAATAATACTTGTACAAGCCTTCTAAGAAACTCCATTTCATAAATTTCCTAATCTGTAGCAGGGAAAGGGAAGTGAGGAGGTACTCAAGGACAGCTGACCTTTCAAGAGGCTGAACACTGTTTTCTCAGATTTGAATGCTGCAACTGTCAAAACTATCCCGTTTCAGTTATAAAGGTTCAGAAAGCTATAAATGATCCAGGCTTTATAGAAAATCTGCCCTTAACAGCTGGTTAAAATTTATGCTGTGATGATCAGTGACAGTCACTCACAGGTGCATTGTAAGAGCAGACATCATATGAAAGCTAGGTTCCTATCCACTTATTTGGCTTTGACTTACTCCACACATTAGTAAAACATAGATATACTCAGGCTGCCTCATATATACTTAAGATCCTCTCTATTCTGCAATATTTAGAATGAGCTATCAACTGCATTTCACTCGAGTCATACATGCCTTTTCATAAATATACCTTGAGATTTGATTACAAATACTGGCAGACCACAATCAACTCAGCCTTTCCACTTACACTGCTCCCCACTCAGATTTAATGACCAGAATTTAAAAGGTATTATTTTGGCAAACAAAGAATTAAATGCTTAGCAGCCACCACTTTTAAGTTTTATATTTTGTTACTCCATGACACATAGATAGTCCTTTTTTGGACTGGCTTCTTGATTCGTTTAAATAAACAAGATTCTCTTGTATAACATCTATAGACTTAGCAAATTTAAATTTCATTACTTCTGCTACTATACGTTTAGATGTCCCTGTGTGCTACAGAACCTGGTCACAGAGCAGCTTGACGAATGATGAAAAAGAAGGAAGCAGAAACTCTTGACAGTTACACAGTCAAGAGTAGCAATAGATTGTGGAATGGTATTTTATATATGCATATGCTGTAGCTGTCTGCTGCTTGCTGAACTACCTGAAATTGTACCGGTAGTGGATTGAGCTAAAAGGTGTAGCTGACAAAAGGTGCATAACGTATGGGGTAATGTGAATAGAGGTGGGGATTTCTGCCATGGCATGACATTTGCAAGCGATAGTATGTAGTGGTTTAACTGCATACCAGTGAGAACTGGTGTGTATTTTGCTATGTGGGACACATAGGTCCTGGTTTAGGCTGAAGAACGTGGGTGTGGGTGTGTATGTGTGTGTGTGTGTGTGTGTGTGTGTGTGTGTGTGTGTGTGAGAGAGTGTCCCAGTCACTGCTGATATGCAAGTCTTATGAGCTGTTCTGTTTGGTTCTATCTAACTCACATATGCTTCCTTATATGCCGTGGTGTCCTGTAATGGAGAATTACATCTCTCCAAGTGTGCAGTACACTGTGTGAGTTCTTGGAGTACTACAAGTTTGTCTAATGACAGGGCAGTGGCACATTAGCTGTACATTTTCAAGTGAGAGGTGAGTGGTGCCATTGGGGAGTTGTCACTTTTACCACCAAGGGTTATGCGTACAGTGGACATTGTTCTTCACATCCCCCCACTGTGTGACAACATGACTGGTGTACCCACATACCTCTTATAATTACCTATTATTATGGACTGCAGCTGCTAGGAAGAGGGCGTATGCGTGTGTCTTTGAGGGATATATACTGTTGAACATATCTGATATCTGCTAGCCTACTAATGTCTTGCCTGCTTCAGGGATTACTTCAGAAAAGGATCATTATAAGGTCACC
>NC_056733.1:311028651-311065860 GCF_019279795.1 Protopterus annectens | reverse complement strand
TGAAGACCTGCCCCTTCAAGACATTTTTCTTTACATGTCAAGGGTGCATACTACTATTATGTAGGATGTTACTTCTCCTAACCGGCTTTCTATAAAGGCCTGTGTGTATTGTGTGTAGTTCCCCTCTACTAATTTTAACATCTGAGAAATCAATGTCACTATAAGAATATTTCAGTATACATTTAAGGAAACTAGTAGTAGTATGCAGATATGCAATAAGTCATTCAGATGTTTGTTCAGTAGTGCCATCCCACAACAAAAAGACCATCTACAAAGCGTGTATACCATTTCAGATTCTCAGTAAATGCATTGTTAGATAAAACATATTTCATTTCCTATTGAAATAAGCAAAGGTTGGTGTAGCTGTTCACACATGGTGTGCCCATAGCTACGCCAACCCTCTGCAGGTAAAATTCATTATTAAATGTAAAAACACTGTTGTCAAGCATTAGTTTTAACAGCGTACAGATAAGAGAAACCTTCCTGTCTTTCCAATTCTTACTGTTCAGAAACTTCCTGATACTAGATATTCCCCATTCATTGGGAACAACGGTAAATAAAGATTCCATGTCCATGGTCACAAACCAATAATCAGTATGTAGGTTACATGTTTGTATACACAAATTCTGTATAAATGCCTTGGTGTCCTCCAATATAGTGACACATTGATCTAGAAAGTGATTTAGATTATTTCCACATAAATAGATAGAGGTTCAGTCACCCAGCCCTTGTTGGATACTATAGGATGCATAGGTGGTATATTCAGATATTTATGTACTTTGGGCAGCCCATAGGAATTAATGGATATTCTACTTTAAAGTATTCAAATAAAGGTTCATAAATTTGGTAATCAGTAGATCAAATACCAAAAAAATTTAAATTTAAATGTTTCTGCAAGGGGGCAAGCACCCTGTACCCCCCACACCACCGCTACTTAAATATTCCAACTCTGAGATCACATTACAGCAAGGAAAAGGGAAATTTCCCATTCCGCATTGTATGCAGATCTCTGTTCACAATGTCGGGATTCCGAAAGTTCGATCATATGGTCTCGGCCGTATGAAATTCGATCTTTCAGGTTTTCGACATTGTAAAGTGTTCCCATATATAGATATATATATATATATAGATATATATATATATATATATATATAGATATATATATATATATATATATATAGATATATATATATATATATATATATATATATATAAAACACACATAAACACACATACTAATTCTATAACCCCACAACCTCAGACAAAAGAAAAAAACACCATACACAGTGAATCAGTGCTGGAGTGAAAACACAATCATCTAAAAATCTGGGGGTACAATATGATGCTGACCATTGCAGTCCTCACATATTCTGCTCGACTCACATCTCTAATACGTCCTATGATAAGAAATTCCATCATCAGAGAAGTTCTGAAGACTTCTCCATTTTTCTGTCAAAGCAGTTTTCAGTCAAATGAATTTTCAATCAAATGGGGTTAACTATGTGAGTTTCAACAAAATGAACATTCAATAAATTAACATGGACCTCATAGTATCAGTGGTAGAAATAGATAATGTGATGGCGATATCCCCACCATCTCCATGGACACATCTCCTGTCTTCATGCAAATCAACCAACAGACTTGAAAGGATAACACAGTAAAATAGATGTGGTCAGCACTTCAGTACAGGAAGCACCCACATCTCCAATGGCTGTAGCCACCAACTCATAGATTCATAAGTTCATAGGTGTTTACTAGGCTAATGACCACAAGGGCCTTTTTAAGCCTAGTCATGCATCCCAAATCTCTGACAAGTTCTGATACCTTTATTAAGTATAAGCGTGGGCCTGGGAGATGAACCATTTACAGGTTACCAATTTGCATTAGAGATACAGCTGCCTAATTAGGGATGAATTTCTGGTTTCCCATCCAAATGTCCAAGTTGCACTTGAATTGGGTTAGGGAGGAACTATGCTTCACAAGGATGAGGAGCCTATTCCATAGACGGGGTAGTCTCTGAGATACATACCTATCCCTCCAACAGGTCTTATATATATCACAGGAAAAGTTCAAGTTTTTAGAATGGGTAATTCTGTTACTGTTTGTTTTGTGGATATGCAGGAGGTCCATCAGACTGGGGTCTGACAATGCCCTGTATGCCAGACATAGCTCTCCCCTCAAAAGCCTGTAAGAGACAGAATACAGAGAGAGAGCCTTGAGGCGGTCTGCACAGGACATATTACTTATGCCCTGTATTCTTTTAGTGAGTAACCTCTCTGGATGTTCCAGTTGTTGGATATGCCTGGAAAGGTACTCAATGATAAGTCTGATGAATGCTGAATACAGTGGAACAATGACTTCCTTGGACTTCAATGTCATACCTTTGTTTATACGTTGCGCAACATAGAATGATTTCCTCACCACTGTATACATGTGATGATCAAAAGCTAGATTATTATCTATGTGTGTCCATAAGTCCCTGACTACTGGCTCCATTGAGGACAAGGAGGTTCTCAGGGGTTGGCATACTGGTGGCCAACCACACCATGGATACTCCCCTGCCCTGAACTGAGGGCCTTGATGCCCATCACTCTGTTTGAGCATCTCCATTATACATGGACAAACACAGACCAATGCTGCCACAGCTTAGCTGGTATAGTCTGTAGAGGGTCTACATGACTGGGTTATATGTGCAGCATTATGGAGAAGAAATGTAAGTAGTGTGTATGCTGCAGATGTTCCTGTGTGGCTAGCCGATCACTGCCACTGCTCTTCCTGTGGCAAGACCACCTCAACCTCTGCTGGGGAGTCCAACCATAGGAGGGGTGTGGTGGGCACAATCTTGGACCCACAGCACCATCACCTCTTAACTAATATCTAGTGTTGAGCACACTGCAGAATGCCATGGATGCAAATGTAGAAATGGTGTGGGTGATAAGGCCACCTATGGTACTGTGATGACAGGAGGTACTGTCAGCTATGCCAGGAGAAGTAGGGCAGTGGATGTGTAACATATGCCAGCACACAGCTGGGATTTTGTAAAGAATTTTATGTAATTTGTGTACTAAATGGATTTGTACAGATGCTTGTGTTTAAAAATGTATTTGTAAAGTAAGTTGTTTGTGTTAAAATGTATCAACAGTGTGCCCTGCTGGAAAGAAAAGGAATGTACATGTATTCAGAAAAATCTAAGTACTTGGAAAAAGCCCATGAAGACCTCTGGATGCAATAAACATATATTTAAGAGTCACTCCACTTGGTAAATAATAAAACTCTTAAAAATACCCCTTTGGGTCACAGTACATACACATTAACATTTTAACAAAGTAACAAACAGCGTTTTCATCTCCCAACAGACTTCTTCAGATGGAAAATGCATACTGAGTAAACATCTCTGTATATATACTGAGTACTTAAGTAGAAAACCAATTTCATTGGCAGGGCATTAAATATCCACCATTTTGTATAAAACAATCATAAAAGAAGCTGAATGTTGTTAAAAAACACTGACATACACATAAATGCACAAATATTTATATAAATACATACAATAGCTTTCTACCATCAAATAGCCTTAAAAATGCCTATATTTTTATACAAATATTCAATAAAATATGGTTCAAATACATTTTTACTGAGAACATCTAGCTGAATGCAGTTGTATCTAAAATGGTCTACTATCACCATCTAGTGGCTAAATACTAAAACTTTTTTACACAGACAACACAGGAAGAACAGAAAAAAATGCAACATTTTCATTTGTAAAATTCATAAATACTTAAAACTTTTTACCCATAAAATACCTATCTAAATAAATATTTTAAAATGATATAAAATACATACAAATATTGTACTGTTTAACAAAGCAAGCGCTGTATAAAGCATTATAATTTTGCTGACCTTAGTTTAAGGAATGGTTTTAAAGAAACCAAGTAATTAAGCCCAGGGGTCTTAGTGGCATCTAGTGACAATTGCCAATACAATTCTTTGTATTCAAGTCTAGCTTCCCATGGGCCACCTCTAATATCCTTATGTACCACTTCCAAGACATAAAAGAAAAACTTGGCATCTTGGCATGGCAAAGTATGCCCATACAGTGCATTATTTTTTACAGTTGTTCCTATATCATACCGTGCTCATACATTCTACTTTTTAGTTTGCTTTCTGATTTACCTATGTAGAATGATCAAATTTACTACAAGTAACAGGATATACTATTCCATTTGTTTTGCAGTTTGCAAAACACCTACTTGTTATCAGTCTATCCCTGCTTCTCAGGAAAACTGTATCTGTCTTGTTAATCCATATACATTGGGAACAACGCCCGCACTTAAAAGCGCCAACTTTCTTTTCTAACCATGTTTCCCTCATTCTTGTTTTTTTTCTAAAATATTCTTTATACTTCTATCTTTTCAGTAGGTACATTTAAAAGGTTTATTAAAAATGAAGTTTTATTCTTTACCAAGTGGAGTGACTATTAAATATATTTTTATTGTATCCAGAGGTCTTCGTGGGCTTTTTCCAAGTGCTTATAGTTTTACAAATAGTGTTGTGGTTTAAAGCAGTGTAGCCCAGTTTTGCTTAATGTACATGTATTACTGTAAGTGAATTAAATGTATATGTTTTGACACAGGATAATGGAAGAGAAGAGGTCAATCCCAAACTTCAAAAATAGTAACACAAACTACTGGGCCTAGGCCATAAAGATGTTATCACACAGCTTTTAATGGAGCCAGAAATGGAATGTCTGTGCTAGAGAATAGTTTGTAGCTCCTATAGGAAGAGTGGAAAGTTTTTTTAATCATATTACGGCTTCCAGATGCTTTAATAAAACTTAGCTAAAGGTCTAGTGTGTATTGTAGCACATAGGTGGAAAATCCTGGCAGCTTCTACTGATGGAGGATAGTGCAGGAAGCAGAGTCAGATGACCAGATGCGTGTGATGTCATTCTGTATGCCAAAAATAATATTTAGATTATTAGTAGGAGATTGCTTTTAGTATTTTGTATTCTGTCTTGTATCTGACAACAAGGATCACTCACCCACATCATTTTGCCTTGCCCTATTTAGTAAATAGGAAAAGTAATTCTCTAGATCAGTCAGGAAAATATAGTAAGAATATTTAAGTATTGTTTTTCTGTAACTGTGTGAATATTTTCAGGTGTGTTATTTTTAATATTTCCTCTGTCTGAAACTCTGGTGTTTACTGCAAATATATATTTAGTATTTTTTGTTCTTTTACTGTGTGTTATTCAATATATTTAAACTTTTCATTGTGGCTGGTCCCTTTTCAGAAAATATATAAGCTTTGAGAGTATTTGCATGTATTAATTTGGTGCTAACTCTAGCCACTCCTGAAAGCCTTGCTGTTTGGTCAACATTACCATTTGTATTAATATTAGGTTTACTCAATATAACTAGATACCCTTTTAAGAGCCTTTTAGTAACTGACTGGTGGCAGTAGTCTGGACAGAAGGTGGCATAGCTAGTAATTCTGTACCAGCTTTTTCCATGTGTGTGTGTGTGTGTGTGTGTGTGTGTGTGTGTGTGTGTGTGTGTGTGCATGTGTGTGTGTGAAAATTGCAACTCAAAGAATGTGTGTGTGTCAACTACTTGGAGCAGGGAAACAAAGCACTGGTTTCACAGACAGGGTGCTGGAGGACTTGACTTGGACACTCGGCTGAGGACCTAACCCTATAGCTGTGCCAGTGGGATGTTTCATTCGAGACCTGGAGGTAGACAGACAAAGACCCCAGACCCTGGGCTTGATGCAGAGAAGTCTACATCTGGAAATACTGAGTGTATCCATTTCTATTCCAAGTGAACTTTCCTCTCCAGTGTCAACGGACAGGATTCAGGCTCCTTGATTATTGGCCTGGGGGACATCACAAGTACATTCCACTGCTTCATGCTCAGAGTGCTCCATCCTCTGGGTATGCTATGGATTGTGCCCTTAACATTACCAAGAAAGAGCCTCTCCTTGGATAGGGTTGTGCACAGCTGGTACATGAATCTTCTATGGGTGCTCCAGGCTTGCACTTTGGACCCCAGCATTTTCTGTTGGAGCTGTGTCCATGCACATTTATATACACAAAATGACACCGACAACCACTGCCCATTTACGTCATAGTGGAGACAACAACCCCTCCATGGTCAGTGTTCCCAGCTCTCTACACTTATCTGTTCATGGCTCATAGTTATGTACCTTATCTTGCACCTCCATCCTCTCCCTACCCATTGCTGACAGATGTCAAATATTCCTCCCCACCTGTACATATAACTGCAGTGCCTTGCCCCCAGTACATTTTTATTTAGGTAGTCTCTGTCTGATGCTCAGTATGGCCAGGTCCATGCATGGTATAGCACAACCTAGGCATATTATTACAAGCATAATTTTTCCTATAATATGTTATGTCCACTCTGGTTAACAGTATTGAACCAGACTCTGTTTATTAGCTAGTGCCACTGTGTATTGCACCCACCTTCACCTGGCATTGTCACCCATGCAGCACAGTCCTCCACAGGCACCTCCTTTGCTGCTGGTTCAGGGGTCTCCTCCTGCCAAGTGTCTTTCCTTGCTGCATCCTTTTAGGTAACATATTGTGTAATAACGTGCACATTGCAAATATATTATTGCCCACTTCAGGGGAACACTGCTGGGCACCACTGGAGATAATCTAGAAAGCAGGGGTGAGACATTAGTAGTCAAACAAATTCAACAATAATATATGTCTTTGGCATGGTGGTTGTGTATGCATTCTTTGCCATGGTCTGTGGGCTTAGTATTGGTGTCTTTAACCATGCCTTCAAGGCACATTTAGCATCTCCAATAAGATGGCCATGTTGAAAGTTACCCTGCAGAAACCTCTGACAACAGTCACACATGTTCCATATGTGTAAGTCATGGCTATTGCCTGAGTGACTTGTTGACACATTCTATAATAAAATTGTGCATTGTAGATCCCTTGGCATTTGATGGAGCAAAATTCCTTGTAGTTTATATGCTGTTGCCTCTGATCCCCATTTAGGACCTTTATTGCAATGTGCTTGCAGTCAGTGGTTCCCAGTACCTCAAGGAAATGGGTTATATCATACAATAGACAGACAGTGTTATTTTCCCCTCTATGGTGAGCGGGAATGGCATATGTTGCCTCACATGCTGTAACACTGCATTGAGATCTTGGTGCGGTATCCTTGAGACAGATTCCTGGGATACACCAACCATGTTCCCTGTTGATCACTGGAACATTCCTGTAGAAAGAATACTCAAATCCGCACATACCTTAGCATCCACAGGGGTGGCTACCCATTGTATCCTATTAGCCTATATATGTGAGTGACACATCTTAACCAATACTTGCATGGTCCCTAGCAGTACACTATATCTGTGTCATTCAGGGCATGATATGTTTGATGTGGATGGATGCCGTGGTGGTGAGGAGGGTGAAGACATGCATGTCCATGACACCATGACTAGTTGCAGTGAAAACAGCCTCTTGAATATACATACTTAGTACAGCAGTGGATACGGTGTACATTTTCACTGTCTCCCTTACATAACTTCAGGATTTTACTGCAGTCAGCAACTCTGGCAGAAGCATCTTGCTGAGTGAAATATGTTTCTGAATTGCAACACCATATTGTTTACCTTCATTCCACATTAATCCAATTTTACTAATGTTCCTCACTTCCATATCATTACACAATCATTTGCATATTATCCAAGCTGTATTTTATGTGCTTCTGAATTGACCCTCCTGGTATATAGCTGATTTTCTCTCAAATTCATCTAGGACAATGGACTATTTTTTTTTTAATTATAGGGTGTGTCTGTCTTTACAAAGTGCAAAACCATCAGCTCTCAAAATGGTTGAAGTAATGGGTATTTCTAGTAGTATTATACAGAGAAGTGTCTTATCATGGTACTTACTGTTTAATTTCTTGTTAACTCTGGTTCCTATGAAAATCTGATCTGTGTCTATATATTCTATTATTGTAGAGTACTACGAATCTTAATGTCTCTGAAGAAAGAGGGATAAAGCTGAAATATACATTAAAAATACCAAATTGGCTAACAGCATACTTATGAGGAACTCTGAAAAAATGAATATTTTAACATACATGGAGAGTACTGCAAAGTACCTACATTATGAATTTGAGTTCACCATTTCAATATGTGCCAATAACACCGGTGTCCTCATTGCTTTTATACAAGATTTCCATCAAAATCTAATTATGAATGCACATATTACTAACAGTCATGAATTTTAAGTGAAATGATTTCACTAAACAGAATATATACCTAGCTATCCATCTTCCTCAACTTAAAAGGTTTTCATAATGCTATAGACTTTAACATTTATCTTAATGATGCACACTGAATTTTAACATTTATATAACTGTTCACAGATTTTAAAGTTGAAATCATTACACACTTTGTCCAACTAAAAGGAAACGTACAGAAATATTTAGACATATACCAGACAGGAAGATTTGGTGACTATTGCATTGCCTGCATGCTTTATAAGCATTTATCAAGATAACATTATTTTTTCGAAATATTTTATTGAAATTTTATATACAGAAGCAAATAAATTAACATAATAAAACAGCTACTTATAAAAGTATCTACATCAATTCTTACTATATGCATTAGTAAATTTCATTAAACATCCATAAACTGAGCATACAGCATAGATTAATATTTCTCTGTTAGTGAGTTCAGTTTTTACCCAGTAATTATTATGTAGTTAATAGAGTACTGTGAGTATGCTCAAAAATTAGTTAAATAATATCCTGGTTAAGCACTTCCATAGTGTGGGACCTGACCTTAACAATGCTTAGAGGGGTACTTAACACTCTCTAGACACTGTTAATATTGAGTCTGCACTAAAAGAAGAGCGTTTTGACCAGAAAATAGCAGCATCAGGACATAAAATGGCTTTGTTTTAACCCCAGTTTTTGCCTGCTTTGTTTCAGCTCCCATTTCTGCCCATATGCTAAAGTACATCACAGGCAATACGCAAGGACATCAACCACTTCCCCACTGCTTTACTAGCTTTCAAAACTGGTACAATATTGCATTATTTTTTAACCTAATTTTAGACTAACTAGTAGTACATGGAGAAGATACATCCCCATGCACTACAAAGGATTACAAACAGACCTCCAATCAAATGAAAAACTGTGTTCTTGACAAGGATGCCAACATTCTCCTCTTGAGCTCTTCTTTCAAGGGGAATTTCTGGGCATCCATGTCTCAAACACACAATATGCTCATTATGACTGTCAACTCAATAATAATCTTCTATATTCTGAGATTTTTATTTGTTTTCATCTTAATTGTAGACATTTCTTTGGGACATATACCAGTGACAGTATTTACAAATTCTATAAATAGTGGCATAAACCTATTTTTCCAAGTCTTTGTAGTAATTTTCCTGGTCACTGTTAATAACTTCCACAGAAATGGGAATTCAGATTTGTGTACACATCCAGGAACTGAAGCATTAAACACTACCAAAAGTTTCAAATTTATCTGACTGCAATGCTAGCAGGAAACATTGTTTTTTCTTTTTTTTACCCAAAAAAGGCTGTAGAACTTTATAATCTTAAACCATACGTTGCCGATTTGCTTTAAGGCTTTATACTTCCAATAAACAATACCTTTGTTTTTGCATATAATGTCAATTCATGTGGAGTGATAAATGATCCATGTAGAATGTGCTACATAATCAAAGATTACATTGTTTGCTATTTTCCCATTTTTTGGGGCGGGCATGAAAATATTTTTATCTATTGTTAAAGCTGAGCTGCTGATTTGGACAGCATATTCTCAATAGTTCCCTTTGTTATGAAATCTGTCTTATTTATTTTACATATTTTGGATACATACGATCTCCCCATTTGTTTCAAGATTTAGAAAATCAAAAATAGATGGATATATTTTTTAATTATTTCTGACATTATGTCAATTTTATTGCTTAAGAATTGTCTTTTGATTTGTATTATATGCCACTTTTCCACATCCAAATCATATTTGCCCATTAAATAGTCAGTGTTAAGAACTTAGATTCAAAAAGATCAAATCCCATTTTTTAAGCTCAACACTTTTGAAAGTTCAGACTGTCTATACATTATGGTGAAAATGCTATAAGGAATAATTTGAAACACCATGCTTTTATCTCAGGGTATATATATCTAAAGAAAAATAAAACACCTTGCTAGCCAAAGGACTTCAGGTACAAAAACAAAAATGAAAAAAAAAAAACAAAAGTCCAATGCTCAGTAACTAAATTTAATAAACTATATATATATATATATATATATATATATATATATATATATATATATATATATAAAACAAGCATTTTAATATGTTGTTAATGTAGTAGAATCTGATGAATTGTTGTTTTTAAATATATATTCCTTAAGAAGCCATTTCCTATTATTATTCAAGATTTGTACATGTTGGCTAGAGATATCTTTTCTTTATTTAACAAAATGGTTTCATGCAGTTTTTCCAGATGGCTAAATAATCAGAATATAACCAGAATGCTATACTGTTTTTGTGACTGAGGCTGTAGCATACGTGTCTAGGTCAGGAAGTCCTGTTCTATCATATTAACATTCTCTTACACAATGTTCCAAAGATGTTCTACATTTGTTTGGGTGCCATAAGAATTTTAATAATTTGTTTAATATATTCTTTATAAGGAACTAAAATAGTCACATGAATAATTTATACTATTTTTGGTACACTATTTTAATAAAAATCAGCATAACTTCCATAGAAAAGAATAATGTATTCTCTTTATTATTTCAACATTGTTTAAAATACTTTCATGATTTACTGTTGCTATTTCTTTACAACTGCATATACAAGTAACTCCAAAATATTTAATATCTTTACTACCCCATTTAAATGTGAAACTAGTTTTCAGCAAATAATTTAACTCTTTGTTGATTAATACGGTGTTAGTTTTATTCTGATAAAACTTTAGATCTAAAATCAATTCAAAATATTTTAAAGCTTGCTTATATTTGTTAGTTAAAAGTCAGTTTTCCCTGTTAACAGTAGATTGTCAGCAAATAACTGAAATTTGGAAATATGCTGATCAATTACTTTAAATCCTTCTATATCATTGAAACTTTTTTGTAATGGGCTACAGACTTGAGAATCAAACCAAACCAAACCGTAAAGGAGATGAGGAACAGCAATGTTTCATACCCTTGCTTATCTTTATTGACTGAGAAATAAAAGATGCTGGTTTAACATATAAGAATGACTTTTGATGAAAATGACTAATAAGACATATTCAATACCTGGAATGTTCATACACATACATACATATACAAACTTTAGTTAACTCACTCAAGCCTATAGCACCTTCTTGTATACTTTCATTTAACACACACAGCTCCTTATGGCATCCAGATCTTTTTTGGGTCTAGATTCATTAAGTGACTCATCAGCAAATAATAGGAAGTATTAGAAATGGCAAAGAGTTATTAACAAATTTCCAGTAAGACTGATAATACAGGATGTCCTGCAGTGGATACATTAATCACTGTTTGCTTCTTACTATTCATATTCTCATGTTTAGGTCCATATTTTTATACATGAGAAACATACATGCATTAATAAGGACTATTGTGTAAAACACTATTGTGGAAGAATGGAAAATTCATTGTCAGTGTCAATTTATATAGATTCATACGTAAGTAGTAGATTAGATTCCCTTGCATGCCATGTTACGCTTAGCCAATTTCCCTTTTTGTGCTCGAATTAACTTATTCCATTTTGTTACAGACTGGCCTTATCCATCTCCTGGTCAATAATTATATATTACCCCAACTAACAGGGATCATATCATATATAATCTGAGGGGGGGGGCCATACATAGGATAAAGCACACAGGAGTTGCCTCTGTCTATTAGTAGAATAGCAGTCAGTCCTGGAGTAAATTTTCTGTTTCCAATCCATAGATCTAAGTTGTGCCTAAATAATGACATGGATGAACTATCACACTATACTACACATTTTCTTACTTGTTGGTTAGTAACTGTGAAAAAGCAACATGTCCACATGTATGCAATACTTACAACAACTGATTCACACATACTTAAATGTGTTTATCTCATGGCTTTTAAGTTGATTTTCAGCAAATACTCTAGAATGCAAAGATGTGTAGGCGGCTAGAAGTGTGATATTCCACATCACAAAGGTGTTAATAAGTTACATAAGACCAGTTTATGGAATCTAAGGCTTTATCTAGATCCAGGCTAATTACAGATATTTCTTGTTTACTGTTATTAGCATAATCTTTTAAAGTAACTGTACACTATATATGACTTACATTTCTACATAGATGTATACATATTTACAAATGTATACAGTTACTCAATTTACATAATTTTTTCCCTACGCATACAATTTTTTTACCTTTATACATTTTTCTTCGAACTAGACCTCTACTTTTTCCCATAACCACCATCTAATTTTTCTTATTGTTACTACTGATATCCACTTCCCATTAGCATAATCTCATTTAATCTCTCATTCTAAATCACCCATACTACATGAAACAACTTTTTGCCCATTCTTATATCATTTTCTTTGTTTATACTGTTATAATATTCATATTTATATTACTAGTATTTTTTAACTCTCCAAAAACTTTTCTTCATATAATTTTTCCTATAATTTCTCTGCTCTTTTACATTTTAGAAAAACGTGTTCCATGGTTTCTTCTTCACCACAGTACAAACATATTCTCTCACTTTTCTTTTTATACAGCATATTTGTTTTCATTGGTAATTTCTTTATTCCCAGAATCCATAGAAAATTTTGACATTCAACCTAGCTGCTACACCACTCATTTCCTTTATAGCTTTAGTCTTTTCTTTTGGGAATTTTCCCAAGGGTTAACACAATAGTACTGCACCATTATGTTCTTATGCCATGTTTTCTGATCTTTTTCTATCTCATCGATCATTATCTTCTGCATTTTTTCCTTGATAATTTAATATTTCTCCATTAATACATACTTTTTTCTCTCATTTCTTTTTATTATCTCTCAAAATTTTCCATGCTTACACTTAAACAGTCTTACTATGAATTTCTCATTTTTCTCATTTATCCATCTCAACACGTTATATAAATGTAATGAAGCTACAAATACTACTGGATTTATTACTCCCAGTCACCTTCAACTTTACTCGTATAATACTCCTCTCTTTACTTGATTTAATCAAGACCCCAATATAAACATAAAAATAACTTCTAATATTTTTTCATAAATTCTTTGAATTATAAACACGCCTGCTAAATATGCTATCTTTCTCATTAATACTGGATTTATAGCTTTATTATTTAAAATAATTTATATATTCTCCATAAACATACTTATTTTAATTCTTTTAAAAGGTGTTTCCCACTGTATTCCACTTAATGTTTTATTACCAAAATGTATATACATATTTTTTACATTGTAAATTGTGTTCCTCCTATCTTTACTCTATCTCCCAAACCTTTACTTTTATCCTTATTTAATATCACACCTATTTCTTTTAAACAATCTACTACAAAAATATGGCTTCTTTCATCCATAAACTATTTTTAGTTATTATAATAATATCATCTGCTTATGTCATCAAAACTGGAATATCTACACCTGTTTTGCATTACATACTTTACATTTTGCATCTTACAATTCACCTTACTTATTACCATATTCACAACTAAAGCAAATATTATACAACTCATAAGACAACCTTGTCTTATCCCATTACTCATCCCTATTTCTTTACTTAACCAACCATTTATTAGAATTCTTATCTTATTACTATACACTGTCATACAAACTTTTTCAATTTAATCACTAAAATTATATGCCTCTATTAATTCTCATAATGTCTTATGCTCTATCGAAATATCACCTATGATAAGCTTTACATCATCCACAATTTCTCTTACTATCCTGTGCAATTCTTGACATCCCTTTCCCTTTGTACCATATACATTTTCCTTTCATTATATTTTCAATGTTATTTTCCAATCATTTTTTTTAATTATCTTCTTAAAAATTTTATAATTTGTATTACTTAGCAGTCTCAGTCTCCACTTTTTTTATCTTCTTTTTCATCCTTTTTCCATATAAATTTTAATGTTCTATTCCATGATTTCTTATAACAAAAAGTTTATTTAACCACTCATTCAGAATATGTAACGAGTATTATTTTTGCCATTCAATTAAACTGTTACACATTTTATATCCTATTCCATCTACACCTGCTACTGAATGTATTTACCTAAGCACTTTAACTTATACACAGTAATGTTTTTTTCCAATTTCCTTATTTATGTGATCTGAAATTTTTTTTCACTTTCCATATTTTATTCCATTCTTTCTTTTTCTTTAAACATTTCTTCTACATAATGAACTACTCTATTTTTCATTTCTCTCCTTCTACTACTTCTTTTACAAACTGCTGACACTTCTTTTTTTTCTTTGTAATAAGTATCTTTGTTTATATAACAAATTATTGATCTTTCCATAATTTCTTTTGTATATTTTTCTCTTTATCACAATACTTTCTCATCATTTTCCAGGTTTTTGAAAACATTTTTAAATATCTCTACATGTCTTTCTTTTTCTCTCTGCCATTTAAAATCGTTTTTGTATTTACTTTTAAATATAATCCACCACTCTGATAAATTAACATAAAATGCCTTCATAGCAACATAATCTATCCACAATTGTATAATTTATTTTCCTGTTGCATTCCATTCTTTATTTATTCTTATTTATTTTTCCATATTTTTACATGTTCTTTATTTTCATTTATCTCCATCCATACTGCTAAAGAATCTGTAAATCCTATTACTACTGCTTCCCCTTCTGCTATACTTATCCTTTCAGATATTCTAAAGTAATCAATTTCTGATTTAAGAACGCTTCTTCTATACATCCACAATTTACTGTTCCATATAACCAAGTTACCCCATTTTATAACTTCTACAGTTTTTTTCTTTTATTTTCCTTTTACCTCTTAAGTCACAAGTTAAAATTTGTTATAATATTCATATCCACTACTATAGAATCCAAAAATTGTTGAAATAAGTTCTCCCTTTTTTACAAATAACATAAGCATATAAGGCTATAGTTCTGCACATTTTTCTTGCCATCTCAAATCAATAACAATCTTCTCATTCTTAATACTGTTACATCTATTACCTTCACTGCACTTCTGCATAAGTTATTCCTGAACAATGTTTATTTCCTTAATTCGATACTATATTACCATCCCATATTTTTTGTTTGCAAGTATTTTATGTCTTCTAATATAATTATGTCTAGATTACATTTATTACACCATTCTAAAACCATCTCCTTCTTACAATATTTTAATACTGTTTATGTTTACCAAAACATTTCTTAAATTATGCTTTTTTCTTTAATTTAAAGGAAATCATTCACTCTTTTCAATGTACATTACCTATTACCAATTTCCTTTCTTTTTTCTTTTAAATGTATTACTTTAAACATAATTTTCCTATATTTCACTTTTCCTCTAATAGAATTACTTTCTTTTCACTGCTTTCCAGTTTTCATCTTCTTTGTCACTGATTTCCAAATTTTCCTCCATCTCCTATCCATCTTCTTGTTCTTTATTTTTATCCTTTTCTTTTTATAAATTATCTTCAATTTCCAGTTATTTTTCATTTTGTTCTACATCCTCTCCTTTTCCCTCTATCATTAAGCTCTTTTTCACAGTCCATCCATAAACTCTTAGCTTGTTTACATACATAGCATTCTAGTTCACATTTCTTATCATGTCCTGTCTTCTCATATATATATAAAACACTTCTTTTTATCACAATTATTCACAGGATGTCCTTCTTTCCTGTGCCAAAAAAGTTTTTTGTTGTCTTCAATATTTTATCACACCCTATTACCATCAACATTTATAATACTTGGAATGTGCACAATTTTTTCCATTTCAATTTTTATAAAAACATTACAATCCCATACTCCAGTCAACAAACTCCTGCTGTCATAAACTTTTGAACTGTCCATCACTTCTTTGCAAATGTTTTTTAAATGTCTTTTCAAAGTCTCTCTTTTCATTTCTGTCCAAAACTGTACATGTACTTTTTCATTTTTTCATTTCTCTTAACAAAAAAAAAAAAAAAGCTTGTTCCGTAGAGTATCATTTTTTCATTCTTTTCATATTCCCTAAAAATTGTTTCAAGTCCATGGACAGTCTCAAAAATAATGTCACAAAAAGTTTCTATTTATCAAAATAAATGATCTTACCTCTTCTACTTTCACTCCCAAAGGTAGTATTGTAGTGTCCCATACCTTGTATCTATCTAAATTGCAATTCTTTTTACTCTGTATTCTTTATTTTTTTCAGGCTATTATCTTTTTTTTTCCTTTCTCTACATGGTTGCTTTCAACTGTCTCTGCATATGTTTTCTTATTTGGTATAATGTCCTATTTTAGGATTGTCTCCACCTCTTCCTCCTGTATTTTATCCATTATCTATTCCCAGGAAACACCTCCTCCATCTTCCAATGTGCTCTGATAAAGCATCTCCTGTAATGTATCATTCCACGACCCTCCCAACTGGAGGGTTGCAACCACACAATCTTCTTTCACCATTGGCTTCAACTCGGCAAATAAATTTTTGAAATGCTACTTACAAATCTTCTATTTCTCTCCATTCAACACTCTGTGAGCTGGCAGTTGCCTCTGCTCCTTCCATTGCCTTCTGCATGTTGTGCACTGTCCTCCCACCCTCCACTGCACTAGGAATGGGACATGCACAAGTATTTGTGTCTAGCACTTCTGCAATTATGGATCAACAATAAGTAGGGGAAGTACCCAGATGCCCTGGCTAAATTTCCCATAGTAGTAAAAAATACACCCTTCGGTCTCCCCTTAAAATAGACTACTAGCCTAGTGAGACTAACCAAGATAAGAAAGGATAAATAAAAAGATAAAGAGAAAAACAAGACCTTTGCCAATACTTCGTCTACAAGTTATTTACATCAGATACAAGTGTCAAATAGTGGCAAGTTGTTTATTAAACAACAAGGCTCAGTCCACCAAAGTCAGGCTGTGCTATAGACTACAAAAATGAACAGTGACAGTGCTACACTTGACTCACTTGCAGACTAAAAACTTTGAAAACAAATGTACTCCCTCTGACTCATCTTATCTCAAAAAGTTTCAATATCATGGTAGGCCTTTCTGATTTTAAGACTGAGTTCCTCCCCTTGTGGTGGGCCTTAGCATGGAGAGCAGTCTCACTGAAGAAGCCACATGCTAATGCAATAGTCCAGAGTGTGGCTAATGCTAGTCATGTACTTTCCCCCGAAAATGTTTGTGGCTTCCAAATGGTTATGCTGAACAATCCATAGAACTGTTCCAAATGGTTATGCTGAACAATCCATAGAACTGTTGGACAGTGTAAAATTTTACTATACTGACATTATCATATGATTATGTATGTAACATATCTGCTATTTATTTATCCATGACTGTACTAATGTATAGTGCCTGGTATGTCTTCATTCAAAATTATTTTGATGTTTACTGTCTATATAGTTCTGTTAAATTACTGGAGCTTTTCTACATGCTACACCCCAAAAAATGGGACTTCCACTGAGACATTTTCAGTTAATAAATGTAGTAAGTAAATATGCATATATATAAATAAGAAAATAAATAATTCCTTCAGGACACTGTTATACAACTGTCTTTATGCCCCATATTTGACAGTTCTCTAGAGTCTGGGGCACCACTACTTCCATATTATGGCAAACACTACTGCCCTTTACATTCTGGAAAGACTATGGATTTTACTTCTGCTTCTTAAGGCTTCCACATCCTTCAGGATTTTGGTCCTTGAGGAAAAGACAAAAGGCATGAGATGGATCCTGTAGTCACTTTCCCAAAATTGATGATGTGAAGCTCTCTTTTAGAGAACTGGTGGCAGCCTGGAAAATATTTAGGGTAAGAGACTTGCATCAAGGTACAAATAAAGCATATTCTACCTTAATGCTCAGGCAGACACAAAAACAGATGCAGCTGCTGACACGCACAAAAAAAGTGCCTCTTATACACCTAATACATGACAACATACACTGTCGTAGTATAGTCTAACCACTCTTCAGGAACTGCGTTTTGCATTTAAATCAGTAAATATGGTCATTGTGGGTAATCCTGTAATTTTTCAACCAAAACTTCCAGTTTTAGATGAAACGATGTAACATTTTAGTTCATAATTGGGGGCACTGGAGAGGTATGGGCAGCAGTATGGTCACTGATTTCAGGGAGTTCCATGTTCCGAGAATACTATGTAGTTTTACTTGAATGAGACGTCAGCGCTTGATGTCAGTTATGGAGTTTTTTTATGTAAATGTACGGAAAATGTACTCACTGAGCCATGAATAATGCTACTGTGGACTTTACCGTGATTTTAATACTTTAAAATAGTTCTGTTGCATTTTAAAATAGCATAAAACAACACTTTTTCATAGGTTCATAGGTAGGTACTAGGCTGTCTGCCCGAGGGCATTTATAAGCCTAGCCAGAGTGTGTCGGCTTTCGCCGCCCCATTGATTAATTAACTGATCCTCTGCCAAGCAGAGCCAATGAAGTGATTCCAGGGGTGCATTTTCTGTTACCCATCCACTCGTCAAGGTTTCTCTTGAAGAGTGTTAGTGAGGGACTCTGCCTGATATAATTAGGAATTTTGTTCCAAAGCATGGGGAGTCTCTGACAGGAATCTATCCATCCAGCATGTTCTATTTATTGTTGTGGCGAGGTTTAGCTCACTAGAGCACATGGCTCGCAGTGACTTGAATTTCTTTAGGAGGAGCATGTCCATCAGTTCCGAGTTGGACATGACTTTGTAAGTCAGGCAGAGATCACCTCTGAGTAAGCGATATGCCACTGAGTACAGCCGGAGTTTTTTCAGTCGGTCTGCATAGGACATATGTTTGAGACCAGTAATCCTCTTGGTGAGGTACTTTTGTGGTCTTTCCAGCTATTGGAAGTGTCTTGTGAGGTACATCCCAAATGGGGCATTGTACTCTATGATGGGTCTAATGAGCGACGAGTAGAGGGGCACTATAACCTCTTTATTTCTAGATGTGAACCATTTAGTAATTAGATGGGCCACATAGAAGGATTTCCTAACTACTTTGGCAATATGATTGTCAAAGGAGAGATTACTATCTACCTGGGTCCCCAGATCTCTTATTACCTCTTCTGTATTAAGGGAGCTGCCACCTATGTGGTAATTCATGGGTGTTTTGTTTTTCCCCAAACGGGATGACTATGCATTTTTTGGCATTTAGCTTGAGGCCATGACTTTGACACCAGGTGTCCATCTCAGTAAGGCCCTTTGGGAGGATGTCCGTGTCAACCGGAGAGTCAATTATGGCTCCCAGTTTGCAGTTATCTGCGAACTTGGTTAGCCATAGTCCTCCTGTGTTTGCCTGTACTTCTGAGAAGTATATGCTGAACAGTAGGGGTCCCAGGACCAAGCCTTGTGGGACACCACTTGTGACTGGTTTAGAGTCGGACCTGGAGCTCGCTATTCTTACCGTATGAGTTCTGTCTGTAAGCCAGTTGGCAACCCATCTCGTGACGTAGGGGTTTATGTTCAGGCTGGTGAGTTTTTCTGTAATACCCGAGTGGGGAATGGTGTCAAAAGCCTTGGCGAGGTCAAGGTAGGCTGTGTGAACCACCTTTCCCTCGTCTGTGGCCTTGGTGACTGTCTCGAAGAAGTCAGCCAGGTTTAGTAGGCATGATCTGCCCTTAAAGCCGAAATGGGTTGGGTCAAGTGCTTGGAGGTTCCCAATGTCTTTGTTAATGAGCTCCATGATGATGTGCTCCATAGCCTTGCAGACCAGGCTAGTCAGGCTTATGGGGTGATAGTTACCAGGGTCAGTTGTGGCCCCTCCTTTGTGGAGAGGAATGACCGTTGCTGTGTGCCATTCTATGGGCACGTAGCCTGCAGAGAGGCTGAGGTTGAACAGTGTGTTCAGGTGGGGGGTTAGTTCGTTCTGTAGTTTGTGTAAGACACAGCCTGGGACACCATCTAGTCCCATTGACGCTGTGTTTTTGGCTTTTGAAAGGGCTTTCACCTGTGCGTCTGTGATTTTTGGGACACTACACTTTTCCAGTATTGTTGTGGGCCCTTTTGGAGGTGAGAGGGGGGGGGTGAAGTTTGCACTAAATCTATCTGCCAGGATGCTGGCAATATCAGTAGGTTCAGTATATTTTGTGCTATTTTGCACTAGTTCAGTGCATATCTGCAAGTTGCCACTTAGATTCTTAACATAGCTAAAGAAGGCTTTGTGGTTATTGTTTGAATCCTTGGCTATTGTTCTTTCGAAGTTAGCCTTGGATGATTTCATGAGGGACCTCAGTTTCGTACTGATACTAATCAGGGATGTCTTTCCTTCTTGGGATTTGCTTTTTTTCTGAACTAGTTTCCTCATTCTATTGTATAGCCTGTTTATTGCAGGGGTCCACCAAACTGGTTTCCTTCTCTTAGAGGAGTGAGTATTGGTTTGCTAGGGATGGCACGATCCATGCATCCTTGTAGGTGCTCACAGAGTGCATTTGTAAAGGTTTCTGCATCTTGGGCAGCATTATCCTTTAGCATGGGGGCTGTGAAATTTACCACCTCTGTCTTAAGTAAGGTGAAGTTTGCTTTAGAAAAGTTTTTTACTGTGGTTTCCTTAGTTGGGGGTGGTGGTGGGGTGTGGACATCCAGAGTGATTAGTTTATGGTCTGATCTAACCAGTGATGGGTTGACCTCTGGTGTGGAACACCTGTCGCCCATGTTGGTGATGACCAGGTCCAATATGTTTTCACCTATGGTAGGGGAGTTTACCAGCTGATCCAGGGCGTTTGAGTTGATGAATTCCAGGAAGCGCTGGGCCTGGGAATTTGTACTCGAGTAGTTTTCCCAGTGAATGGTAGGGTAATTGAAATTGCCCAATATCAGGGTGTTTGGTAGGACCTTCATGTTTTCCAGTGTCTCCAGAAAGGTGGAGTGGTAGTCCTGGGTCATGGAGGGTGATCTGTAGCAGGCCACAATTTGCACTGCAGATTTGCCCGATGTTAGTTGCACATGGATGATCTCAGAGTTATCATGCTGTGCCACTAACCTGGAGGTGTAGGTAATCCTTGATGAATATGGATACACCCCTCCTTTTGTGTTTCATTACGTGTTCTGTGGCCAAAACATGTGGTATGAGTTATAGCCCGGTAGTGCTGGGGTGCTCTCTGGAGCCTTGAACTAGGTTTCAGTTACTGCACAGATGTCGACGTTCTCCATACTGGGGAGTGCTTCGAGCATGTGCATTTTGAGATTTAAACTTCTGCTGCTGAGTAGCATAACCCTCAGTTGTTAATTGTGCTGTTTACGGAGGTGGGTTTGGCTTTTGAGCCTTGCATAAAAAAGGCACTATGGGGGCAGCAAGAGCCTCGGCCAGTATTCAAAAGCCTAGGTGTGACAGGTGTAAGCCGTCTCTTGCAAAGCAATGCAGCTTGTCGAGCATGTCATCCCAGGCTGACAGACACTGGATCCCCTTTGAATGACACCAAAAGCTTAGCCATTTATTGAAATTGATCACTTTTTCTTTATACTGAGGTACCATTCTTGGTGAGGACAGGATGCTACTCAGGGTAAGGGTCATGCCAGCCTGGGCTACATGATTAGTGAGCTCTTCCATGTCTCTTTTCATGTAGTCCAGGGAGGTACGTCTCAGGTCATTCACACCAACATGAACAGAGTCATATTTGTACTTGTTCTGGAGTGACCTGAGTGCTTGTGTTATGTGGCAGATTCTGGTTCCTGACAGGCAGCTAACAGTAACCTTCTGCTTGTCCAGCCTAGTGAGTGGGACGTCAGTTTGCTGGACTATAGAGTCACCTATTACAAGTGTGCTAGGTATGTTTCGCCTTAAGGGCTGTGATTGTGCGGCACACTGATTTTGTGTTTTATGTGTTGTCTGGTTTGTTACGGGAAGTGCAGGTTGTTTGGGTGTCTGCTTTGGAGGTCTCTAATGCTTTTGCAGGTTTTTATTTAGGGCCTCCGAGTATGATTTTGTGTATTTATGTGTATTTTTTGCCAGTGCTGTTTTAGTAGGTCTGTGTGTGTGACTGGAGTTGTGCTGCAAGTGTTAACCTTCTCCTCTTGACTGTCTGTTCCAGTCTTGGGTGGAGACAGCTTAGCTTCCAGTTTGGCTGTATAACTGCATCTCTCGCATATGTTAGTGTTTTGTGGTAGGAGGAGAGGGTTGTCTGTGTACATGAGGTAGTTGTAACATTGCCTCAGGATACCCAGATTCACCAGTTGGACTGAAGAGTGCACCTGAAGGTGCCCTTAGGTCATGCCTGAACAGTAGGGTGAACTGCTTAGTCGCTTGGTTGGTGAGGGATGAATAAACAGCCTTGCCCTGCTGGGCAATCAGTGTCAGGGTATATTAGTGCTTGCTATTATGTCTGAGCAAGTGTTGGGCTGTAAGATGCTTTTTGAGTGCATGGTAGCGTTGTCGCCTTACAGCAAGACATTGTCCCGTTCGATTCTCAGCTAGAGCGTCTTCTGTGTGGAGGCATGCATGAATGGGCGTGCCTTCATTGAAGGTTGTGCGTCAGGGCTGGTAACTCGGCACGTAAAAATCCACTACCAAACAATAGCAGACTGGAGTTCCGCTGTGGCGACCCCTAACCGGGATAAGCCGAAAGACACAACAACAACAAGGTTGATAGTTAGACTAGTTTCAAGGGAAAAACTGGAGAGGAGACTTAGTGGAGCCGGGAATAATTTAACCGTAACTAACCGGCACTGCCCGGTGCGCAAAACCGTGCAAACGCGGTTTTTATAGTAGGGAAATGAAAAAGATAGAAATTAGCCCAAAATGGCCAATAAACTACTAACATCTGGGCTGGAACCACTCCTCCAGGGACAGATAGGTTGCTCAAAGCTCCCCTCTCTCACAGGTGAACAGAGAAACTTCCTTCTATCCAAGAAAGGTATGGGCAACTCAGAAACTAGTACCAGAGCCCTGAATTCAGCTCTAGCCTGAAAACTAGACTATACTAGCTTAGAACGGCAGGAAACAAAGATTTTTTTTTTGCTTTTTTTTGTTTTTTTTTTTTAAAGATAAGGCAAAAACAGTAAAACATGCACTTAAAACAGCTTTAAATGACTACAAACTATCAGAAAAGTCTATTGCACTTTAGTGTGTAGCCTACAACAGTTAAACAAATTATTTAAATAAAAAACAACTTTTTAAAAGTGCAGGCAGTCAAATAAGTACAATATGTGAAAAAACAAGCTTTTAAATCACAATAAATGCTGGAAAATCTGTGTTTAGGCGGAAAACAGTTAAGTACAGCAAGAAAGTACAGAAAACTGATACTTAATCACTCCAATGTCTCTCTCCTAAGACAGAAGGGTTGTATCAGTTTAAGGCTTTCTAGTGCTACCCAGTAGGTTAGTTACAGGAAAGATGGGAAACAAGCGCAGATGTGGTCTTTTAAACCAGAAAGTTGAAAGAGACGGACAAACTGTCCAAATGGTCAATAAACTACAATTTCTGGGCCAAGAACCTCTCCTCTCGTGGTAGACAGGCTACCTAGTGCTTACCACCCCCACTGATAAGCTATAGAAGGCTTTACTCCAACACAGAAAGGCTTGCGGGGCTCAGAAACTTACCAACAGTCCTGGATACAGCAACTCTGTATCTGGACTAGGCTAGTTACAGGAAAGGTGGGAAACAAGTGCAAGTGCAGCTTTTAAACCAGAACGTTGAAAGAGATGGAAAAAACTGCCCAAACGGCCAATAGCTACAATGGTAGATAGGCTACCTAATGCTTACCACTTCCACTGATAAGCTGGAAGGCTTCCCTCCAACACAGAAAGGCTTGGGGGGGCTAAGAAGCTTACAAAGAGTCCTGGAATATAGAAAATCTGTACCTGGACTAACTAGTTATAGGAAAGGTGGGGAACAAGTACAAACGTAGGCTTTTAAGCCAGCAAATTGAAAGAGATGGAAAACTGCCCAAATGGCCAAATAAACTACAATTTCTGGGTTAAAACTCACTCTTCCCATGGAGGATAAGCTACCTAGTGCTTACCACTCCCATTGATAAGCTAGAAGGCTTTCCTCCAACACAGAAAGGCTTGGGGGCTCAGAAGCTTACTAACCATCCTGGATACAGCAACTCTGTAACCAGACTAGGCTAGTTACAGGAAAGGTGGGAAACAGGCACAAGTGCGGCTTTCAAAGTCATTCTGTGTTGGTTTGTAAACAGGGAAGTCATGTTTGTTAATGATTACTGTCAATGTCTTTTACTGTTTAATTACAAAATACAGTTCTTTACATTTTCACATGGTGGCACATACAAAAATAGCATTGCTTTCCCATAGATGGACATTTGCAATTAAATCTGTCTACAATATATTTATTTACATATCTTGCTTTCTTTGTAATCTGGCTATTTTAAGAACAGTTATTTATTTCAGAAGTTTCACAAGAAAGAAATATCTATCAGCAGTAATGTGCAGGTGGATGCTCTTGTAAGACAAAGAGAATATGCTCTTCTCCCTCTCTCACCCAGTGATGGGGCTGCAAAACACAGTAATCAATCATATAATGTAAAATAATTAATTTAGGTCAGCATACAGTAGATTACAATTTACATACTATAGCAGTTGTTTAAATGTTTAAAGGAGAAAACCTGAGGGAAAATGGGAGGGAGCTGTTGTGTGGAATGAGTAGCAGTCGGAAAATGTTAACATCATATGGTAGTCATGAGGGAACCATTGTAATGAGCTGTCTGATTTAGGTGGTAGTGGGATAGAGACATCAGAGCAAACCTTTAGCCTTTACTTGATCTCTTTTTTAGTTGTTTTACTGGGATTAACAAATCAGTACTGAGTTCTCTTGGTCCTACATTATGAAGTTTTGCTTGAGTATCTTTGCTTAGTAACGTCTTACAATTTGTAAGAGTTAGGTGCAAACTTACAAGAAGTGGTTGTTTCAAGTGAGATCTACTTTACTGCAATATGGATGCATTTTAATGTTATTTTAAATTAAACTAGTTAACATTTTTATCTTTTTGTTTGCTAAGTTTACTTCTGAGGGTAGTAGATACTGAATTACTAAACCAAGTTAACAGTATAGGTTATCAATACATCTCTTGTGAAGAATAAAATTTGTCAGTTTACATATTGTGTGTTGTGGAATTTGGCAGCAGACTAATTGGGCAAGCAATGGTATAATTTTGTAGAATCAAAATTCATTCATTTGTTTTGATTACCAGGAAAGGCAAACTATGTTAATACCCATGTTCCGCAAAGGCCTGGGGAGAAAAGCTGGTAATACTGGCTTGTCTGGTAAGGCCCTTTAAGCCATTAGCCAAGTACACTCAAAAGTACCTCTGATACAACAATGATACTATAAAATGTGTTTACTAAGATAGTTTTCCGTGTGCTCATATAAGACTATTTCCATTCTGATGTAAGCAGTGTGTGTGTGTGTGTGTGTGTGTGTGTGTGTGTGTGTGTGTGTGTGTGTGTGTGTGTGTGTGTGTGTGTGTGTGTGTGTGTGTGTTAAAAGCATAGGTTCTTAGGTTCATTGGAGGTTAGTAGGCTAATGGCCCTAAGGCCTTACAAGCCTAGCCAAGTTCAACCAGTGTTCTTAAGGGTCTAGAGACACGGTCTATGTTATTAGCAGATCTAAATCAGCACCAACTGCTCCTACCATAGAGGGAAAATTACCAGGAAAGGTAAACTATGTTAATACCCATGTTCCGCAAAGGCCTGGGGAGAAAAGCTGGTAATACTGGCTTGTCTGGTAAGGGCCTTTAAGCCATTAGCCAAGTACACTCAAAAGTACCTCTGATACAACAATGATACTATAAAATGTGTTTACTAAGATAGTTTTCCATGTGCTCATATACGACTATTTCCATTCTGATGTAAGCAGTTCATTTGTGTGTGTGTGTGTGTGTGTGTGTGTGTGTGTGTGTGTGTGTGTGTGTGTGTGTGTGTGTGTGTGTGTGTGTGTGTGTGTGTGTGTTAAAAGCATAGGTTCTTAGGTTCATTGGAGGTTAGTAGGCTAATGGCCCTAAGGCCTTACAAGCCTAGCCAAGTTCAACCAGTGTTCCTTAAGGGTCTAGAGACATGGTCTATGTTATTAGCAGATCTAAATCAGCACCAACTGCTCCTACCATAGAGGGACATGGGTGACTTTGTGGTTTTTCCATCCAATCGTGCAAGTTGCACTTAAAAGTTTTAATTTTATCTAACTATATTTCCAAAGAGAGGTGACCTATAAAAGACATATCTGTCTCTCCAGCAAGTCTGGTTGATGTCACATGCTATGGTAAAGGTCCCTAGAGTTACTGAATCTTGTACCATTTGACTTCTGAATGTACAGCACTTCCATCAATGCAGGATCAGAGGTTGCTCTGTATGCAAGGAAGGCACAGGTAGCATCTGAGTAGTCTATACGATACAGTGTTTAGTGACAGTGATTTCAGTCTGCCCATGTAAGATGTGCTGTAGACCCATAATTTTCTTTGTGAGGAACTTCTGAGGTCTCTCCAGTAGCTGCAGGTGCATGTTTAGGCATATAACAAAGGGAGCATTGTACTCTATTACTGGCTTGATGAGGTAACACTAGGGGGGGCTATAACCTCTATTGTTCTGGAAGCTATGCCATTGCCTACGAGGTGAGCAACATAAAACAACTTCCTTACCACTGTGAAGACAAGGTGATGAAAAGTAAGGTTGCTGTCAACCTGTGGGCTCAAATCTCTCACCACTGATTTGAAGCTTAGGGTGTTGTTATTAATATGGTAATCTTCAGGGACCTCGCGTTTGGCAAAGGGGATGATAATGCATATTTCTGCACTGAGTTTAAGACCATATCTTTGGCATGAATTGTTGGTTTGCATAAGTCCTTCTGGAAGAATGTTTACATCATTTGGGGACTAAATGACTGCTCCCAGTTTACAGTTATCAGCAAACTTAGTCAGCAACAGACCTTTTGTTTTAGCCTGTACGTCCGAGAAGTAGATTCTGAACAATAGGGGCCCCTGTACCGATCCCTGTGGAACACCACTGTTAACGAGTCTGCTAGTGGAGGTGGAGTCCCCTATTTTGCCTGTATGCGTTCTTTTGGTCAACCAGTTTGCAACCCACCTGACAGTATATGGGTCGACACCCAGCTCGGTACATTTTTCAATGATGCCTGAGTGGAGGTTTGTGTCAAAGCCCTTGGCCAAGTCTAGGTAGGCTGTATGCACAGATCTCCTTTGCCTAGGGCTTTGGTGAAAGTCTTGAAGTCCACCAGGTTCAATAGGCATGATCTCCCTTTCATCTAGCACGTTTGGCTATTTCCACTTGTTCAGTATATGTGGTACCAATCGCTACCAGTTCAATGCAAATCTGGGCTTTTCCTTTTTCCTTTAAGGTTTTGGATGTAGCTAAAGAATGCATAATGGTTACACCCTGAGAACAGATTTGAGCATGGCATCTGTCCATATTTTCCCCTTACTGTCAAGATTTTTTTCTTCCAGGTTTTCCACTGTTCATTCTAATTAATCTCAATAGATACAGAGATAATAGACAGTTGAAGCATTGCTGTCTAAAACTTTCAATTGCCATTTTGATTAGCGGCATTTACCAGTGGGCCTGCCTTGGAATAATTTTCTACGTCATTCCATTACTGTTTATAACAATGTACTGAATATATTGTTAATTTCATGCCTTTGAACACAACAGCTGCTGGGGTAGGTAGACAGTCTTCAGACATTTGGTGGATTTGTTACCCGTTTCCGGTAGAGAATTTGCATATAAAGACCCACTAGTCACATTTCAAAAGATTTACTAAACATTACCATTTTTCCAAAAGGCATTTCATGAGTTTGATGCTGCTTAAGTAAATTTGTCAAAAGACGTGATGGCTCTCCTTCAACCTCTGACTGTGCTGAATGCTTTGAAGTGAAGAAACAGAGTCTTCATTCATTGTAAGCATTTGTAGTGCTTTCTTTAGAGACTCATCCAGACTAAGGCATATGCATATGTGGTGTTCAGATTCATGGTAACAGAGACTCCCACTGTGACACACCTCCCAGGGTTGAGCGTATACAAGTCTATAGCTAAAATGCATTACTGTGTGTGTGTGTGTGTGTGTGTGTGTGTGTGTGTGTGTGTGTGTGTGTGTGTGTGTGTTTGTCTGTGTGTGTGCGTGTGCACACATGTGCATGTGTGTGTGTGTGTGTGTGTGTGTGTGTGTGTGTGTGTGTGCGCGCGCGCATGTGCTAGTTAGTGTGTGTATGTGTGTGTATATATATATATATATATATATATATATATATATATATATATATATATATATATATATGCACCTCACCAGTTTATATTCTTACTAAGCCAACCTTCTCTACAGACTATGTATACCTTTCAGCTCTCTTCCCTCTGTGCCTCAGAAACATGAGATAGCTATCCTGACTTAAGGTACAGTAATATTGTGTTGTGCACATATTAAGGGGAAAATCACTTGTCACTAGTAATAAAACAAACAAAAAATAATAATCAAACATTTTCTACAACTTGCAGTCTAAAATAAATGAATGAATAAATGAATCTTGCTACTGCAGGCAGAGGGGAACAGATTTATATTGGAAGTCCCTTCTTTTCCATTATGAGCTGCCAGTGGCACTTGATTCTGCAAAGGTCTCTCAGTGCAGTGACAGTTTTAACACCTCAGCATGTGGTGTGTGTGTGTGTGTGTGTGTGTGTGTGTGTGTGTGTGGAGAGGGGGGACTGTCAATTCATCTTGGACTACAAAAGAAAACCATGAGCAACGGACTGCAATTTAATGCTTTTCTGGCTGTAGCTGTATGTCTTCTTAGTATAATTTAAAACAAGCAACAAGAGACATAAAATAAACAGTCCTTTTACAGAAGATGTAGCAGATGACAGTGACTCACACAGAGTGGTTACTGACTTGAAACTGTAGTTTTATTGGCCATTTCGGGTCAATTCCAAACTCCTTCATCTTCCTCTCTTAAAACCTGGTTGCCTCGTGGTTTTGTCATCTTTTCAGGCGTGTTGGCTGTTGGTGAAGCACCCACCAAGAGTAGAAAACGCTGAGAGAAGAAAGGAGCCACTTTTGAGATTCTAAGTATTTTTCCTCTGTTTATTTGCTACGTTTTTCTGCACAGCCGCCTATTTTGAGCATTTTCTGGCATGTTAAACTTGATTTCTGCATTAGTAACTGTATTTAGAGCACAACCTAGAGCTGTTTACTGAATTTCCTGTTTGCACTTATTTTTAAAATCGTTTTTTTCTCAAAACTTGCATTTTATCTGTCTTTGGCCTAGCACTCTTGTGTGGGGTCATTTACTGCACTGTTATAACTTGTTGATACTTGTGAACCTCTGCTATCTCTGAAAAAACAAAAAAACAAAAAAAAAATCTTGCTTTTTTCCCACTTTTCTGAGATTTAAAAAAGTTCAGTTACAGGCTTGCTGTTCTTGAACTGTTTGCAAGTTTCTTGGAGGCCATTTTTTGCTTGGGCTAAAGGGAAGTCTCTCTGTTGATCAGTGGCAGTGAAAAACATTGAGCAGCCTGCCTGCCCCTGTGGGAGTGGTTACTGACTTGAAACTGTAGTTTTATTGGCCATTTTGGGTAAATTCCAAACTCCTTCATCTTCTTCTCTTAAAACCCTCTTTTGCATGGTTTTGTGCATTTTTGTGCATAGCGCAACAGCGGGCAGCACCGCCTAATTGGGTTTAAACTATTCCTGGCTCCACAAAGTCTGCTCTTCACTTTTTCCCTTAGAACTGCTCTATCTCTCAATTTAAACACCATATTCTCATTCTAAGGCCCTTCACTGGTCCAATTAAGTAATCCTACAAGTTAGCACTATTAAACCATAAGCACTACTTACTCTTATACTCTCTACGATTACCCTGTCCTCTGTTGGTCTGTCTTAAATTCAGTTTACCTATATTACTCTAGCATGTCCAAAGGCCAGTCAGTGGTTTCCTCTCCAGTCCAGCTGGTGAATCTGGGAATTTTGAGGCAATGTTACAACTGTCTCATGTACACGGACAACCCTCTCCTCCCCCAAACAGGTTCAAATATATGTGAGAGATGCAACTATTTAGCCAAACTGGAGGCTGAGCTCTCTCATCTCAAAACTGGTGTAACCAGTCAGGAGGAGAAGGTAACCTCACACAACACAATTCCAGTATCACATAGTCCCACCACATCAGTGAACCAAACACATAAATACACAAAAACATACTCGAAAACTCTAAATAAAAATCTACCTAAGCAACAGAGACCTCCAAAGCAGACATCCAAGCAAACGCTACCTCAAAACAAAACACGCACAACACATAGCCCACAAAGTCAGTGTGCCAAGCAGCCACAGCCCTTAAGGCTGAATAACACATCTGATACTCTTGTAATAGGTGACTCTATTGTCAGACACACTGACGTCCCGCTCACCAGGCTGAATAAAGAGAAGGTCACGGTGAGCTGCCTGTCGGGTGCTAGGATCCGCCACATAACGCAAGCACTCATGTCACTCCAAAGCAAATACAAATATGACTCAGTCATTGTACATGCTGGTGTGAATGACCGCCACATAACACAAGCACTCGTGTCACTCCAAAGCAAATACAAATATGACTCAGTCATTGTACATGCTGGTGTGAATGACCTGAGACGTACCTTCCTGGACTACATGAAAAGAGACATAGAGGAGTTCTCTGATCATGTAGCCCAGGCTGGTATGACTCTGACCTTGAGCAGCATCTTACCCTCACCTAGAATGATGCCACAGTACAAAGACAAAATGATCGATTTTAACAACTGGCTAAAATTTTGGTGTCATTCAAAGGGGATCCAGTGTCTATCAGCCTGGGATGACATGCTCGACAAGCCACGTTGCTTCACTAGGGACGGCTTGCACCTGTCACCACTGGGCTTTTGGATATTGGCAAAGGCTCCTGCCACCCCATAGTGCCTTTTTTAGGCAAGGCTCAAAAGTCAAACCCACCCCCATAGACAGCACAAGGAACAAGAAACTAAGGGTAATGCTGCTTAACGCCAGAAGTCTTAACCTCAAGATACACGCACTCGAAGCTCTCCTCAGTATGGAGAACATCAATATCTGTGCAGTGACAGAAACCTGGTTCAAAGCTCTAGAGAGCACCCCAACACTACCAGGCTATACCTCGTATCATGCTTTTCGGCCCCAAAACCCAGACCGAACCACAAAAGGAGGGGGAGTTTCCATATTTATCAAGGATATCCACACCTCCAGGTTAGTGGCATTGCACAAAGTATTGGAGACCATCGTTGCGCAACTAACAGTGGGCAAGACTGCTTTTCAGTTTATAGCATCCTACAGACCACCCTCTCAAAAGTCAGGAACCCCACTCGGCTTTCCTGAAAACATTGGAGAACATGAAGATCTCTTTGAACACCATTATATTGGGTGACTTCAACTACCCAAACATTGACTGGGAGCACTACTCAAGCCCCAGCACCTTAGCCCAAAGGTTCCTGGAAATTATAAACTCAAATGCTATGGAACAACTAGTCATCACTCCCACAAGAGGGACAACATACTAGACCTGATCATTACCAACATGGGGACTCTATGCTCCACACCAGAAGTATATCCCTCATTGGTAAGATCAGACCATAAATTAATTTCATTGGATGTCCACATCCCAACCCCACCCCCAGCCCAGAAAACCACAGTGAAAAACTTCTCAAAAGCGAACTTCTCACTTCTCAAAACCGAAGTGGAATCCTTCAAGGCACCAGGGCCAGTGGAAACTACGGCCCAAACTGCAGAATCCTATATAAACGCATTCTAAGGACATCTCCAGGAATGCATGGATCATGCTATCCCAAACAAAACCAAGACCCAATCATCCAAAGGCAGGCGTCCAGTCTGGTGGACCCCTGCCATAAATAAACTGTACAACAGAAGGAGGAAGCTACTACATGATAGAGCAAAATCCCTAATAGGGAAGGCATCTCTGATCAGTACTAGCAAAAAATTACGATCCCTCATAAAATCCTCCAAGGCCAGCTTCGAGAGAAAAATTGCACAGGACACCAAAGACAATCATAAGGCTTTTTCAGTTATGTTAGGAACCTGGGATGCAACTCCCAGACTTGTTCTGAGTTGATTCTAAACGACAAAAAATACACTGAACCCATAGACATCACCAATATCCTGGCAGGCAGGTTCAGTGCAAACTTCTCCACCCCCTCCCCCCCAAAAGAGCAAGTATCTATCCCGGCAGAGGGCTGCCTCCCAAACATCTCTGATGCTCAGGTGAAGGCTGCCCTCTCCAAAGCAAAAAACACTGCTTCCATGGGACCAGATGGCATCCCAGGTCGTGTCCTACATGAACTCCAAGAGGAACTAATCCCTCAAATAAAACAGCTATACAATCTCAGCCTCACTACAGGATATGTGCCCAAAGAATGGCATACAGCAACAGTGGTCCCACTCCACAAAGATGGAGCCTCTACGGACCCTGGAAACTATCGCCCCATAAGCCTGACTAGCTTAGTCTGCAAGGCTATGGAGAGGATCATCATGGAGCTCATAAACAAAGACACTGGGGACCTACAGACACAAGATCCTACCCAGTTCAGCTTTGTCAAGGGCAGATCCTGCCTTTTGAACCTGGTTGACTTCTTCAAAACGGTCACCAAAGCCATAGATGAAGAGAAGGTAGTCCACACAGCCTATCTGGACCTTGCAAAGGCATTTGACACAATACCCCACTCGGGCATCATAGATAAGCTATCCAGCTTAAATATAAACCCCTATGTCACAAGATGGGTTGCAAACTGGCTCAAAGACAGAACCCACAGAGTGAGAGTTGCTGGAGCCATGTCAGACTCGAAACCGGGCACAAGTGGTGTCCCACAGGGTTCTGTCCTGGGACCACTCTTGTTCAGTATATACTTTTCCGAGGTACAGGCAAACGTGGGAGGACTATGGCTCACCAAGTTCGCAGACGACTGCAAACTGGGCCATAATCGACTCTCCAGCTGACACAAACATCCTTCAAAAGGTCTCACAGAGACAGATAACTGGTGCCAGTGCCATGGTTTAAAGCTAAATGCCAAAAAATGTATAGTCATACCCTTTGGCAAAAACAATGTGCCCACAAATTACCACATAGGCGGAAACCCATTAAGTACAGAGAACGTTATTAGGGACCTGGGGACCCAAGTTGATAGCAATCTCTCCTTTGAAAACCACATTGCCAAAGTGGTTAGAAAGACCTTCTACATAGCCCACCTCATCACGAAGGGTTTCACATCTAGATCAAGAGAGGTAATCGTGCCCCCTTTATTTATCCCTCATCAGGCCCATCATAGAATACAATGCCCCTTTGGGATGTACCTTACCCGACACCTGCAGCAATTAGAAGGACCCTAAAAGTATCTCACCAAGAGGATCAAGGGTCTCAAACAGATTCCATATGCTGCTTGGTTAAAAAAACTCCAGCTCTACTCAGTTGCATATCGCCTACTTCGAGGCGATCTATGCCTGACATACAAAGCTATGTCAAATCCAGAATTAATGGATATGCTCCACCTCAGTAAATCTAAATCCCTTAGAGCCACACGCTCGAGGGACTTGAACCTCAGCACAGAAATAAATAGAACTTGCTGGAGGGACAGGTTCATAACCCAGAGGCTCCCTTCGCTCTGGAATAGAATTCCAGTTCATGTGAGGCAGAGCACCTCACTGAATCTCTTCAAGAAGAATCTCGATAGGTGGATGGGGGATCGTAGGTTTGTCCCAGGGATTACTCCCGTGTCACTATTAGACAGAGGCACAGTAAACTAAACCTTAAAAAGGGCACAGTATACTCAAATCAAGGGGTGGCGTAAGCCATACAGAATCGGGCTAGGCTTATAATTGCCCCAGGGCAGATAGCCTAGTATGAACCTATGAACCTATATGTCAGTGCCACGGGAAATCACTGTTACTTCATTATGTATGGCATGAGTCATATAAAGCAGACTGGAAATGCATTATGGGAAAGAGAAATGGTTGAGGAAGAACAAGATCACAGTGATATATGTAATACATATATTAATATACATATTAAGTCCCATTGGCAGCAATGTTGTGGAAAAGAAGTTAAAATTAAATACAAAGCACTTAGAATGATTCTGAGGTGTTAAAATAGATCAGGAAACAATGACAGTGGAAAAAAACAGATTTTTCTAGTTCTAAGCTGGAGTGTTCCTTTAAATGAAACACCTGCAGCTATGTTGCTGCTCAGCTGCTGCCAACTCATATATGTGCAAGATGCAATCTGGCTTCCTCTGTGGTTCTTAGAAATGTCCTCTTTACTATCACATGACATATGCAGTGATGTTTTTCAAAGAAAGTTAAAGAAAAGCCCAATATTAGTGCCTCTTAGCTTAAGAAACAGTAGAAGCTTTTCACAGGTATAGCTTGAGTTGTATGACTTAATGGTATACTAGTTGTTAAATTCATTTACCTGGCACTGAGCAGAGTGGAGCATGCAAGGGTGCATGAATGTGACTGGTGTGTGTGTTTGTGTGCACATGTCTGTGCCTTAGCCATAAGCACTTCATCTGGCCAACCCTAATGAGTTTCTGCTTGAAGTACATTACAATAATTTTTGAGCAACGCAACATATTTTTATTTTGTTTTATTATATTTTTCAGACTGCCTTGTTAGCTTTTTAATTTATTTTTATTTTGCTTACATTTTAAGTGTAGTTTTATTATATTTTTTCAGACTGCCTTGTTAGCTTTTTTGTTAGTTTTTTTTTTAGCTAATAGTATAACCTTTTATTCAGTGAATTCATCCTAATTCTGTCTCTAGAGCTATTTGAGCTTGAGACTACTGATTTAAAATGCCAACAAATACTTTCTGGTGCATAGAAACCATTCCTAAACTTAGACTGTTAGCATCTTAGATGGAGGATTTGCTTCTGCAACAGTGGGCCAGCTATTCCATTAATTTTTTGAATTAAATAAAGTCAAGGTGCACTGACAGCTGTCCTTGGAGCTCAGCCTGTTGGAAATGTGAGGCTGCTGCAAATAAGCTGGACAAGAAAGAATAATGCCTCAAGTCCACACTATGCAGGGTTTCCAAATCTCCAGACACTGACACAATTAGACTGATGTTAGTGACTATGCAAAAAAAGTCTTGCAGACAGGAACCTCACTTGGAAGACAAGAACTTCCAAAAGCTCAGTTTCGTGGTCAGTCACACAAAGTATCCCACTGCAGGTAGTCGGCTGAAGTAGGAGGGGGCCAAAGCTATACAGAAAGTCCACATAATACCACTGCAACTTCTTAAGTGTAAACCCTCCACAGCCGCATACATATCTATGTGATCTCAAGCCTTAAGCATGTAATGAATGAGCAGAGCTGGGGATGGTAGTAAATAACAAACCAAAAGATAAGAACCAGAGGCAAAGTCAGATGCTTTCATTCTACTGCCAGTGTAAAAAGGTCTCACCAATATTATCACAAAAGGTAATGTGAAAACTAGCAGCAAGTGAGATATTGTCCATGTTAGTGTGAATCCAAAGCAGTCCTGCACACAATGCCAAGAAGAACATCAAGAGTGAAACTCCCCCTCAAACAAAGGGGTCAGGTGGTGACACAATGGGAAGTTTATTGGTACAGGAAGGAGCAGAATCTTCTGAAGACTTTACCACCTCAACATCAGCAAATAAGCACTAATGGATGCCAACATTTAGAAAAAGTAACACGTTTCACTAGCGACTCAGTGGCGTGGAAAGCTGAAGCCCTGACAGTAATCCAGAAGACCTGGGGCTGAAGAGCAGTCAGACCTGAGACTGAATAGTCACAGCACTGGAGGAAGCTATGGCAGGAGATGAGAGAAATGATAAGGCAATACCTGATTGCCTCTTCGAGGCAGACGGGTGAGGGGACGTGTGGGGCAATTATCCAATATGCATGCTCTTGTGGTAATACTGAAACCATAAAAGAGACAGATGCCACATTGTAAAGTGTGCAGGCAAATGAGAAATACTCCACCATGCAAGTGAGGGCAATTCTCTTATAAAGTCACTGCATGTTTACTTTAACAAAAGCTCAGGTCTTTTTGACAGTCGGCTTATACCACCCCCTCCCCAAAACAGCCTGAATAAAACTGGGGGCTGGTACTGAAAACAGTGGCTGGTACAGATGAGATGATCCTCTGTACCTCCCCTGAGGATCCATGCACTTTATCCCAGCCCATCAAATTGGGACCCTAGATGTCCAGTCAGAGAACTGCATATAAGTGAAGTACAACATAAGTAGCAGCCCAAAACTTTGGAGTAGCAGGTGGTCAGCTCACTACGAGACATAAAAAATGATCCAGTTGCACTCCACATCTACAGCGGTAACAAGCACAGTTTAGCAGATGGGCAATTTAAGATGATACTGAAAGCAATTAAACAACTCTCTGAAAGAAGGAAGCACACATCTACACCCTTGTCATAGCATTTGTAATGCATAAAAAACATTCATCTTGGACTCTGATGTAGGAGGTCTACAAAGTCTGAAGTCAATCATTCAGATGATCAGACAAACAGAAATTCATAGACATATCTCCTGCACCTAGTCCTTCAACATTTGCACTAAAGCTGCGATCTTTATCTGACAAAGTAATCAGTGTCCAATCTACTCGAGTACATAACCAAAAAAGACCCATGGCTAAGACCAAAAGGCCACTGATTTCTGGACTTAGGATCAAAACCTACTATCAAACTGGAGAGGTTTACACCCACAAATCAACAAAATACAACTATTTCATAAGTCAAAATCATATTCAGAAAAAAGGCAGCAAATGCACTTCAATGCAGTAAAGGAGGCATTCAAAGCAGTGCATACTGAAACAGATTCATAGGTGTGTTCTAGGCTAATGGCCTTGGAGCCTTTACAAGCCTAGCCCATAGTATTACTCTAGCATTGTGCCACCTGATCTTACTTCCCAGTGCCTCTGTCGAGTAAAGCCAATGGAGTGATCCCTGGGGTGAATTTTCTATTTTCCATCCACTCATCAAGATTTCTCTTGAAGAGGTACAGTGAAGTGCTCTGCTTGATA